>NC_077228.1:288381483-288529500 GCF_027887165.1 Monodelphis domestica | reverse complement strand
CAAGTGTTAACACATTGCACATGTTTTCAAAAATATTTCTTTGTGCCTTTTAGTCATGCTGGTCATTTTCCTATTTTAAAAAAATACTATTTCTTATATTGGATGACTCTCTGGTAAGTAAGGAGAAGGGATACTGGCTTAACTATGACAATGAATTAAATAGAAGGTATCAATAAAAACTATTTAAAAAAACAATTGAATGCCTCAGCTTACTTTGATGCAACATAAGCTTCTGTAGGGTTATTTCACAGAATGGATTTTTTTGTTCTTCCTTTTACAATGAGTGGATTTTTTGGTACCATATTCATTGATAGACAATTCATACTTGTCTTGTATCTGTAGTGGACACTTAATAAATGCTGATCAATTGATTGATTAAGTCTTCTTTCTGGTGTACCTTTGAATAGCCCAAAAAGGACTAACCCTGCCGGTAAGGCAACCAAGACCCTCTGTTGGGACTTAGAGATCCTAAACACTCCTGGTTTTGAGGAGGAGACAAAAAAGAAGAAAGTTCCTTGCTTCAAGGGAAAGGAATCCATTCCTTCAATCCCAAATCAGAATGCACACTTTCAAATGTATGGTATTTTCTGATGCAGCCCTCTGTTAAGTCAGGAATTTAGATCATCTATCAGAGACAATTTCCTGAAAGAGTCATTGTCTATATTGCACATTGTCTAGGAAGAGCAATCCAAAATGACATAGAATGGATCAGAAAGGGGAAAATACCAGAGCCACAGAATTCCCAGGTCTAGTGAAACACTGATAGACCTGGAAGTGATGTTGTATCTAATATCTGCTCCTAGTGCTTCTCTCCCTCTCTGGACCTCCATTTCTTTATCTACACAAAAAAGGAAGGAAGAAGAGGGGGAGGGGGAGGGAACAAAAAGGGAGGGACTAGAAAGGGGACAAGGGGACTGATTTAAAGTAAATCACTGGACTAAAAGGTAGAGCTGAAGAAGAAAGGTCAGAACTAGGGGAAGATATCAAAATTCAGGGAGTCCACCAGTGACAGTCATAACTTTGAACGTGAATGGATGAACTCACCCATAAAATGTAGACGAATAGCAGAATGGATTAGAATCCAAAACCCTACCATATGTTGTCTTCAAGAAACACACATGAGGCGGGTAGATACCCACAAGGTTAGAATTAAAGGATGGAGTAAGACCTTCTGGGCCTCAACTGACAGAAAGAAGGCAGGAGTGGTAATCATGATATCTGATAAAGCCAAAGCAAAAATAGACCGGATCAAAAGGGATAGGGAAGGTAATTATATTTTGTTAAAAGGGACTTTAGATAATGAGGAAATATCACTAATCAACATGTATGCACCAAATAATACAGCACCCAAATTTTTAATGGAGAAACTAGGAGAATTGAAGGAAGAAATGGACAGTAAGACTTAAACCAACCATTATGAAATTTAGATAAATCAAATCAAAAAATAAATAAGAAAGAGGTAAAAGAAGTGAATGAAATCTTAGAAAAATTAGAATTAATAGACATATGGAGAAAAATAAATAGGGACAAAAAGGAATACACCTTCTTCTCAGCACCACATGGCACAGTCACAAAGATTGACCATACATTAGGTCACAGAAAAATGGCACACAAATGCAGAAAAGCAGAAATAATAAATGCAGCCTTTTCAGATCACAAGGCAATAAAAATAATGATCAGTAATGGTACATGGAAAACCAAGTCAAAAACTAATTGGAAATTAAGCAATATGATACTCCAAAATCATTTAGTTAGAGAAGAAATCATAGAAACAATTAATAATTTCACCAAGGAAAATGACAATGGCGAGACATCCTTTCAAACCTTTTGGGATGCAGCCAAAGCAGTAATCAGAGGTAAATTCATATCCCTGAGTGCATATATTAACAAACTAGGGAGAGCAGAGATCAAGCAATTGGAAATGCAAATAAAAAAACTCAAAAGCGATCAAATTAAAAACCCCCAGCAGAAAACCAAACTAGAAATCCTAAAAATTAAGGGAGAAATTAATAAAATCGAAAGTGATAGAACTATTGATTTAATAAATAAGACAAGAAGCTGGTACTTTGAAAAAAACAAACAAAATAAGCAAAGTACTGGTCAATCTAATTAAAAAAAGGAAAGAAGAAAAGCAAATTAACAGCATCAAAGACGAAAAGAGGGGCATCACCTCCAATGAAGAGGAAATTAAGGCAATCATTAAAAACTACTTTGCCCAACTATACGGCAATAAATACACCAATTTAGGTGATATGGATGAATATATACAAAAATACAAACTGCCTAGACTAACAGAAGAAGAAATAGAATTCTTAAATAATCCCATATCAGAAAATGAAATCCAACAGGCCATCAAAAAACTCCCTAAGAAAAAATCCCCAGGGCCTGATGGATTCACCAGTGAATTCTATCAAACATACAGAGAACAGTTAATCCCAATACTATACAAACTATTTGACATAATAAGCAAAGAGGGAGTCCTACCAAACTCCTTTTATGACACAAACATGGTACTGATTCCAAAACCAGGCAGGTCAAAAACAGAGAAAGAAAACTATAGACCAATCTCCCTAATGAATATAGATGCAAAAATCTTAAATAGGATACTAGCAAAAAGATCCAGCAAGTGATCAGAAGGGTCATCCACCATGATCAAGTAGGATTTATACCAGGGATGCAGGGCTGGTTCAATATTAGGAAAACCGTCCACATAATTGACCACATCAACAAGCAAACCAACAAGAATCACATGATTATCTCAATAGATGCAGAAAAAACCTTTGAGAAAATACAACAACCATTCCTATTAAAAACACTAGAAAGCATAGGAATAGAAGGGTCATTCCTAAAAATAATAAACAGTATATATCTAAAACCATCAACTAATATCATCTGCAATGGGGATAAACTAGATGCATTCTCAATAAGATCAGGAGTGAAACAAGGATACCCATTATCACCTCTACTATTTGACATTGTACTAGAAACAATAGCAGTAGCAATTAGAGAAGAAAAAAAAATTGAAGGCATCAAAATAGGCAAGGAGGAGACCAAGTTATCACTCTTTGCAGATGACATGATGGTCTACTTAAAGAATCCTAGAGATTCAACCAAAAAGCTAATTGAAATAATCAACAACTTTAGCAAAGTTGCAGGATACAAAATAAACCCACATAAGTCATCAGCATTTCTATATATCTCCAACACAGCTCAGCAGCAAAAACTAGAAAGAGAAATCCCATTCAAAATCACCTTAGACAAAATAAAATATCTAGGAATCTATCTCCTGAGACAAACACAGGAACTATATGAACACAACTACAAAACACTTTCCACACAACTAAAACTAGACTTGAGCAATTGGAAAAACATTAACTGCTCATGGATAGGACGAGCCAATATAATAAAAATGACCATCCTACCCAAACTTATTTATCTATTTAGTGCCATACCCATGGAATTCCCAAAATATTTCTTTACTGATTTAGAAAAAAACATAACAAAGTTCATTTGGAATAACAAAAGATCAAGGATATCCAGGGAAATAATGAAAAAAAAAACACAAATGATGGGGGACTTGCAGTCCCAGACCTTAAACTATATTACAAAGCAGCAGTCATCAAAACAATTTGGTACTGGCTAAGAGACAGAAAGGAGGATCAGTGGAATAGACTGGGGGCAAGAGACCTCAGCAAGACAGTATACGATAAACCCAAAGATCCCAGCTTTTGGGACAAAAATCCACTATTCGATAAAAACTGCTGGGAAAATTGGAAGACAGTGTGGGAGAGATTAGGAATTAATCAACACCTCACACCCTACACCAAGATAAATTCAAAATGGGTGAATGACTTAAACATAAAGAAGGAAACCATAAGTAAATTGGGTAAACACAGAATAGTATACATGTCAGACCTTTGGGAAGGGAAAGACTTTAAAACCAAGCAAGACATAGAAAGAGTCACAAAATGTAAAATAAATAATTTTGACTACATCAAATTAAAAAGCTTTTGTACAAACAAAACCAATGTAACTAAAACCAGAAGGGAAACAACAAATTGGGAAAAAATCTTCATAAAAACCTCTGACAAAGGTTTAATTACTCAAATTTATAAAGAGCTAAATCTATTGTACAAAAATCCAAGCCATTCTCCAATTGATAAATGGGCAAGAGACATGGATAGGCAGTTTTCAGATAAAGAAATCAAAACTATTAATAAGCACATGAAGAAGTGTTCTCAATCTCTTATAATCAGAGAGATGCAAATCAAAACAACTCTGAGGTATCACCTCACACCTAGCAAATTGGCTAACATGATAGCAAAGGAAAGTAATGAATGCTGGAGGGGATGTGGCAAAGTAGGGACATTAATTCATTGCTGGTGGAGTTGTGAACTGATCCAACCATTCTGGAGGGCAATTTGGAACTATGCCCAAAGGACATAGCACTGCTGGGTTTGTACCCCAAAGAGATAATGGACAAAAAGACTTGTACAAAAATATTCATAGCTGCGCTCTTTGTGGTGGCCAAAAATTGGAAAACGAGGGGATGCTGTTCAATTGGGGAATGGCTGAACAAATTGTGGTATATGTTGGTGATGGAATACTATTGTGCAAAAAGGAACAATAAAGTGGAGGAAATCCATGGAGACTGGAACCACCTCCAGGAAGTGATGCAGAGCAAGAGGAGCAGAACCAGGAGAACATTGTACACAGAGACTGACACTCTGTGGTATAATCGAACGTAATGGACTTCTCCATTAGTAGCGGTGTAATGTCCCTGAACAATCTGCAGGGATCTAGGAGAAAAAACACTATTCATAAGCAGAGGACAAACTGTGGGAGTAGAAACACCGAGGAAAAGCAACTGCCTGACTACAGCAGTTGAGGGGACATGACAGAGGAGAGAGACTCTAAAGGAACACTCTAATGCAAATACTAACAACATGACAATGGGGGGTGGGAGGGGAGGAAAAGAAAATGATCTTTGTCTTTAATGAATAATGCTTGGAAATGATCAAATAAAATATTATTTTAAAAAAATTAAATGCTTTTGCTCCCAAGAGTCCTTGGGGAAAGGTCTATTGAAAGTAGTATCGAAAACAGAAACCAAGGCAACAAAACATAACTCTGACCCTGGTCAAAGAGTATAGAATCATTGGCTTCTGCATTTAGATTACAAACAACAAGGCTTTAATATTTGTCCTGAGACATATATGACTCCATGGGATTGTCTGTTTGGCACCTACTGTGCACCTAGTAAATTTCCATACACCACATCCTACCTCCCACCTCCATACTTTGCTCTAGTTATCCCCCATGTCTTGAATCCTTGGACCTCTTCAAGGCTCAGCTCAAGCCCTACATACTACTCAAAGCCTTACTTTATTCCTAACAATTGTTAGTGGCTTCCCTCCACTCCCAAAATTATTTTTTGCTTGCTTTGTATATAAGACAAACCCAGCTCCTTTTCTGATTATACATTTTCTGAATGATGTCACCTCTGCATAGAATTTCTTTGGAAATATGCTACAGTCTATTTGTATCTTCTTTTTATCCCTCTGTTGATCTTTGGAGTACCAATAATTTTGATTTGTCAGATTGTGTTATGGAATTATTCACAATCATAGAGCATCAACAGAAGGGAATTTGTATTAAAAAAAGAGTTTTAATGCCATGGAGCAACTCATTATACAATTATTATATATTATACAAAATTCCAAAACTGCTTTTTTTTCTTCTATTTAATTTTAGACCCAATTCACTGTCCCTTGGGCAGCTAAATGGTACAGCAGATAGAGCATGGGAGCTGAAGTCAGGAAGACTCCTCTTAAATTAAATTTTATCTCTGACACTTAATAGCTGTGTAGTCTTGGGCAAATCACTCAAACCTGTTTTTCTCAGTTTCTTCATTTGTAAAATGAGCTGAAGAAGGAAATGGTAAACTATTCCAGTATTTGCCAAAAAAAAAAAAACAACTCCATTTAGGGTTACAAAGAGTAGGACTTAATTTAAAGGACTGAACAATATTGTCCATTGGCTGAAATACTTATCCCATACATCTGTACTGATATACTAACTCAATGAATTGGGCTATCCAACTGCATATCACTGTTAACACAATAGTCATTTTTCTTTCTTTCTTTTTTTACCTTCCATCTTAGAATCAATACTGGATCCAAGACAGAAGAGTGGTAAGGGCTGGGCAATTGGAGTTAAGTGACTTGCCCAGGGTCACACAAGTAGGAAATATCTGAGGCCAGATTTGAACCCAGGGACTCCTATCTCTAAGTCTGAACCTCAATCCACTGAGCTACTTAGCTGCCCACAAAATAGCCATTTTTCATCCATTGTGTCTCTGTGTAGATAGTTTGCTCCACTCTAGTTTTCAGAAATTCCACTAGTTGGGTTAGTGGGTTTTATAAGCCACTCATTGTCCTTCCAATTTTTGCCTCTAGAATTCTAATTTTACCTTTGATCTCTAGCTTCTCTTCTTTCATCAGCCCTTGGAGTCATTATTCTTTTCTCTGGGGCTCTACTTGTCCTTGCTGTAGAGTTACTTTCATCTGTTAGATTTATCTCTTGGGCTTGACCCCGTAGTATTTCTTTATTATTTCTTATAATTTTTTTTCTCTTCATTCTTATCTCTAGTCCCAGTTCTTAGATTGGTACTTTGTGTCAGGACCAAGTCTGTTTCCTTCCATACTTCTAGATGAAGTGGATGGTCCTTCTTAGGTTTTCTCATCTCTCTAGTATGGTTGCTACTGCCTCTGAGATTCCAGATAGGATGTGAGTTCTACCAGAGAACTAGACCTGCCCTCTGCTTTAACCCTTGACTTCTTTCTCCATTTCCCAGTCTTGCATATATTCTGGCCTCATCTCTTCTCCTCTTTGCATAGTCCCCAGACAGGACAGATGGAAATCTAGTCAGATGACAGAGATCTAACTGGTCTTTGGTCTTCTAGAAAGTCTCCTGGCACTAAGCTGACCCTGTCTATTGAGGTGACTCTGAGTACCCCAGGATGGGTGTTGTCCAGCCATGTCTTTCTGTACAGTGTCCTTTTAGGGGTGTCTCTGACCCCCCACAGCTTCTCCAAAAGTCCAGGACCAAGATCTCACTGGTTTCATGCCCTGTTTACAGGCTTTTATGCTATTTACCATCTCTCTTCTCCCCAGTCCTATTTGTCTTCTCTCTAAATGCCTACAAGCCTTTGGTCATCTTCTAATGCAGTCCTGGGCTGGATAGAGCTTAGTGTCTCCTTTTCATCCTCTTGATTATTGCTCCACCTGGTGTCCTTTTAGAACTTTTGGGGGACCTTTCACATAACCATTGTTAAGTAGAAATTTTCCTATGTGGAATAGTATGTATTCATTTGAATAATCATCATTGGACTTCCTTCTCCATCCACTGATATTCTCTCTGGACTCATTCCCTAGTAATTAACATTCACTCAACCCCGTCACGCTCACCTCTACAGTGATACTGAACCCCCAAGTGCCAGAGAGCAAATCAATCTCCCCAACCGCAGCTGTTTCTTTCTCCATTCCCATCTACATCATTAATGTCTCATTCCAGGACTCCCACAGGAGATAGCAAGGAGAGTTATTGGCTTTATAGGTATTTCAGAGTAAAGGACTCAGACTGAAGAAAGCCCCAAGAAAAGGTCAGCTCTTTCCCCAATTTCCCTTCTTGGTGCCTATCTATGCACTTAATATCAACTGCTGTTTTGTTACGCAAATGTTTGCAATAAACTGAAATTTGTCTCAACCATAAAGAGGCCAAGAGACAACTAGAGATAAATGTAAAAAACTAAGATTAGGCAGAAAGTCCAACATAGATGATGGTAATTTTCCTAAATGGGTGGCGCTCAGAGCTTCTGTGGCTAAACTAAGAACTTTTCATCTAAATTAGGTCCCCTTTAGATAAAGAGAATTGGGCCAAATGGACCTAAGAGGGCACTTTCATGCTTCTAAATTTTATGCTTAAAGTGATCTACTTGTATTGATTTTACACATTGGTCTGAGATAAATTTTTTCTTCTTCTATTTGGGAATTTCAATACTATACTAAATGTTAAAATATGTTTTGTCATATTGTTTGGCTGCCTTTTATTCAGGATTTTCTAAATTCTTGTTGAAAGCATTATTTTTGAAGCATTATTTCTTTTAAGCTTTTAATTAAACTTAGTTCCTATCGATCCCCTATAGAACACCATTGCCATAATCTACTGATATGTAGTTGACACTCTTATTACCATTTGTAACTTGCTTTGGGGCAGCTAGTGGACAGAGTGCCAGACCTGGAATCAGGAAGACCCTAGTTCAAATCTAGCCTCAGACATTTACTAGCTATGTGACTCATGTTTGCTTCAGTTTCTTCAACTGGAAAATGAGCTAGGGATGGAAATGGCAAACCACTCCAGTATCTCTGCCAAGAAAACCTCAAATGGAGTCATGAAGAGTAGAATATGACTGAAAAACAACTTGACTATAACTTGCCTTGTTGGAATTGATCAAATTCTTTGGAGGATGGGGTGCGATAGCGCAGCATTGTTGAAGATAGGGGAATGGAATTTGAAAACCATTATCAGTTTATTGAGATTGATATTCATAAGGAATTATTGATAATATAGCTTAGAACCAGTGTTGGTGAAGAAAGAGTCTGAGTAGAACTGGGAAACTGTAGAAAAGTATACATGGGAATAAGGTCAAGAACATCCACTAAGAATATACTCTGAGAGTTACCAGGGTCATTGGAACATTCAAAACTCCTATTAAGTCCAAATACAGATTTCTGAAATGGGCCATTCTTTACTTTGTTTCCTCTATGAATTTTTCTCTAGTGTAGGCAATGTGTTTTTTTACTTCACAGCATGACCCCCAAGGAAATATGTATTATATGATAATATATAGAGAACCTATATAAATAATATTACCTGCCTTCTTGAAGAGCGGAAAGGAGTGGAAGGGAGAAGGGGGGAGAAAAATTAGACATAGATTTTGGACATAGCTAATGTGAGAATTTGTTTCTTTTGGATAAACATATTTATTATAATTTATTAAATAGTTATAACAAATCATATGTATAATATTGTTGTGTCATATATTATCTTTAAAAAAAACAAAATAAAAACTATGCTTTCAAAAAATACCTGAAAAATGCCAGATAGAAGGAAATACTTTGAAAGAGGCATATAATACACTCTGATGAATGGAAATGATGACTCAATGCAGCAATTGAGGTTTGAGTTTGAAAATAAATTTGGAGTTCCCCATTTAAGAATTTTACAAAAAGACCTTTCCTGCAGACATATGCTGGAGTGATACCAAACCTACACTGTCTACACCAAGGATATTTCCCCTACCACCACCTAGATGACCATGGAAGGCAGGCTTCCCTCTCTCAAATAGAAGCAAGGATTTGGAGAGAAGACCCGAAGATTGTTCCACTGTATTAGAAAGAGTCATGTCACCAGTATATTAAATGGTAGCCAGGTCCCCCAAAAGGCACAAAGCAACCTCTCCCCAGAGAGATTGTAACCACACATGTTTTCCCAGACAGCAAAGTTGGGCAGTTAGATGGCCCAGTGGATTGAGTGAGGGGCCTGGAAGCAGGAAAACTCATCTTCTTGAGTTTAAATTTGGCCTCAGACAATTACTTGCTGAGCGATCCTGGACAAGTCACTTCATCCTGTTTGCCTCAGTTTCCTTATCCATAAAATGAGCTGAAGAAGGAGATGGAAATCTACTCTCATCTCTGCCAAGAAAACCCCGGATGGGTCATAAGAGTAAAGCATGACTGGAAAATGACTAAACAGCAAAGTTAACCCCAAACTAGAAATGTTTTCAGGGATGATCCCTAGACTCCCTGAAAAAGGCTCTTGAGAGGACTGGGCTGGGATTGCTGTAGAGTTGTTAGACTTGGCCAGCTGTAACTGTGACAAGATGAGATGCTCAATTAAAAGCCTCTAAGGCTTTGTTTTTGAGCACTGGTGGAATATAAGGAAATGAAGCCCAGGCCTCAGTCACTTAGAATTATTGTTTTATGACCCAAGCCAAACAGTAGCATCAGTATTATTGGGGGTCGGGGAGAAGGAAATATTTTGCAAAGAAAAGAACTGCCATCCTATCTTCTCTGATAAATGAACAGCCATTTATCAAGGCTGGTATGAAGAAGACTGAGTTCAAACATTTACTAGCTGTGTGACCCTGGACAAGTCACTTAACTCTATCTCAGTTTTCTCATCTATAAAATAAGCTGGAGAAGGAAATGACAAACCACTCTAGAATCTTTGCCAAGAAAACTCAAAGGAGTCACAAAGAAATGGACACAACTGAAAAACAACTAAATGACAAAAAAAAAAGTACCAAGAAGAGTGGTCTCCCCCCACCCCTGTTTGAGGACATATATTTGACCAGAATGACCCAAGGTGCCAAAGGATCATGGTCTGCTCTAAAAGATCTATAAAGATTTTCTTAGTACTGAAACAATATTGACCTGTGAGGAGCTGACAGATGATGTTACTCTTTTAAGCATGTAGATAATGAATCAAGAATTGTCTCACTTGAAAATACTCCATTCCAGCCACCCTGGCAGTACTTATCCATTCATGATACTAGGTGAGTAAGCAGGAAATAGACCTGTAGGTGTTGGCTCAGCTGAAGGAGCTCAGAGAAATTACAGGGAAAGAAGCACCCAGGGGGAGATCCATCCCACCTGGCAAAATAACCATTCATGGAAAAGGTAGACGAGATGCCTGGTAGTGAACCCTTCAAGGGCAGGAACAGTCTTCTCCTTTCTTTATATACACAGTGTTTAGCACAGTTTCTAGGGCTTAATAAATACTTATTGCCTGGTTGACCAATGGCAAACATCACCGTCAGAAAGGCAACTCTTCTCCATTTGGTAGTTGTGTGGGAGATAACTCTACACAGGCACCATTGCACCAAGGAAGAGATTGCAACTTTGATGGTAAAGAAGTTGAGAACTATGGGACCGGTTTGGGGAGAAAAGGAGATGGGGACAGGGAGTGAAGTTGCTCCAGTCTGTATTAACAATAATCATGACCTCAGCAGCCATTCTTAAGGAATTTTTTTCCCCACCAGGACCTCATATAGAGGTGACTGTTAAACAGTGAGAATGTAGACCTCATTGCTATCTCAGGCAACAGAACACAAGTGGCCATCATGTTCCAGTTATTCTATAAGAAACATATGTAGGGTATGGCCCAGATGAAATTGCATCTCTGAGAGAGGGGACATAAGGGAGAGAAGAAGGCAATTTGGAGGTTGTGATTTTAGAAAATGTATGTTGAAAATTATTATTCCATGGAACTGGGAAAATAAAATATCTTGAGAGAGAGAAAAAGGAAGAAATAAAGAAAGGAAGAAAGAGGGAAAGAAAGAAAAAGGAAGGAAGGAAGAGAGAAAGGAAGAAAGAGTGAAAGAAAGAGAGAAAGAAGGAAGAAGGAAGAAGAAAAGAAGGAAAGAAGGAAAGAGAGAAAGAGAGAAACAAAGAAAGAAACAAAGAACCAAATAAAGAAACAACTAGGTGACTCAGAAGGTCTCTGGGTTCAAATCTGACCACAGACATTTCCTAACTGTATGAACCTGGACAAGTATGTAATTCTATAGCCTAGCCCTTACTGTTCTTCTGCCTTGGTACCAACAAACACTATTGATTCTAAGATGGAAAGTAAGGGTTAAAAAAAAAAAGAAAGTACTCATGTTGTTGTTTTTGAGTTGTTTCAGTGGTATCTAAGTCTTCTTGACTCCATTTGGGGTTTTCTTGGCAAAGATACCATAGAGGTTTGCTATTTCATTCTCTTAGCTCATTTTACAGATGAGAAAACTGAGGCAACCTGGGTTAAGTGACTTGTTAAAGGTCACACAGCTAGTAAGTGTGTGAGACCAGATTTGAACTCAGGTCTTCCTGACTCTAGACCCAGTGCTCTAGTCAGTGAGCCACCTAGCTACCTTATATTTAAGAAAGTGTTTATATAGCACTATGTGCATGCAGTATTTATATAGCCTCTTTAAGGCATTGATCTTGGAGGACTGAATTACACAAACTATCCAAACCTAGAATGCATTAATGTATCTTTAAAAAATTCTCTAAAGATATTGCTAGTATTCAAAAAGCAATAAATTTCTGGTCCTGGTACAACCTGTGTAAATAGAATTTCATCTTTGATTGGAATCATTTCCAGGTGGTTTAGGATCCTGGCAAAATATTGCAAGCAATAGGCAGAGATTCAATATCTGCATACTTTGACCATTCATGAAGTTTGTGCAGGAGTGTAGAGAAGGAAGGAAGGAAGGAAGGAAGGAAGGAAGGAAGGAAGGAAGGAAGGAAGGAAGGAAGGAAGGAAGGAAGGAAGGAAGGAAGGAAGGAAGGAAGGAAGGAAGGAAGGAAGGAAGGAAGGAAGGAAGGTAGGAAGGAAAGAAGGTAAAAAGGAAAGAAGGAAGGAAGGAAGGAAGGTAGGAAGGAAGGAAGGTAGGAAGGAAGTAAGGGAGGGAGGGAGGAAGGAAGGAAGGAAGGAAGGAAGGAAGGAAGGAAGGAAGGAAGGAAGGAAGGAAGGAAGGAAGGAAGGAAGGAAGGAAGGAAGGAAGGAAGGAAGGAAGGAAGGAAGGAAGGAAGGAAGGAAGGAAGGAAGGAAGGAACAAGGAAAAGAGAAGAGGAGAAAGGAGGATGAAAAGAAGGCAACAGCAGTTGAATAGCAGTTCCACACTAGCAAATACTAAGCCAGCTGGTTCCCAAGCAATTAATTTGAGCATGAAACTCACTACCATTCATCTATTCCCCGAGAGACTCTCAGAACCTGTACGTATTGTCCTTTTTGAGCGGCTGAGCAGTTTATGGTTATGGATTTTTATGGTCTTTTGTTAGGGGAGGACAGAGGAATAGAGATGGTGGGAGATGGGAGATTAGACAGGCTTCCGCCAAGGGAATGTAAGGACATTCGATTCTTCAATAAACCATTCTTCTGGCCCAGTTCAAGGATGAGGCACCAAGGTGTTGTTAAAAAAAAAAAGGCTCTGAGTCAATGAGAGGCAGCTGGTTGAAGCATTTCCCAGTTTTTCATATGACTCATAAATTTGTTACATGGTGAGGAAATTCCCTGAAAGCTTTTTGGCAGACTCCTCTAGTCTGACCAGTAGCTAAGAAACACATAACCTTCCAGTTAAGGAGAGGAAAGAAAACACAAGATTTTGACTCAGGGCTTGAATATGGGGTCATTTAAAAAAACATTCCTTCCATTGAGGTCAGAACTGCTGTTTAAGATCGGCTATAAGAGTTAATGGGCAATTTTGTAGCTGTAAAAGCTTCTTTAGGTTTCCATGCATTTTGTGTGTGTTTGTGTCTGGGTCTGTCTACACTATTTATACATGCACCCAAAATATGTTTCTGTATTACTCTGATGAGAAACTTTAGCCTGAGTCTGTTAATGCTGTAAACCAGAGCTATAACTCAGGTGAGGCAGCTAGGGTTTTCACCTAGAGCATCAGCATCTGGATAGGGTCTTTTATTTATTTATTATTTATTTATTCCACATTGTTATCCATTTACATATCTACATACATACATACATACATACAATAGCTAACACTTACATACTACTTCCTAGGTGCCTAGCACTGTGCTAAGCACTTCATAATTATTTTCTCATTTGATCCTCACAACAACCCTGGGAGTAGGTGCTATTATTTCCCCATTTTACAGAGGAGGAAACTGAGGCAAATGGAGTGTCTGAGCCTGGATTTGAACTCAGGTCTTCCTGACTCTGAGCACAGTCATTTATCCACTGTACCACTAGCTGCCCACTGTCATAGGTCATCAGAGGATGAGGGACCATGACCATCCACTGTCCCTGTAAGCTGCACCTATAGTCAGCCCATCCTTTTCGTGCACCATCACTGCCACCACCCGTCCTCACTCCAACTGTTCCTCTCTACTTACTCCCATTTGCCCCAAGGGGAAAAAATTCCTCATTGGCACCTTCACTCTCCACCAAATATGGAGCTACACACACTTTCCAATAAGGTTATCATGTTGCTAGTTCTTGTTTAATTGTTTCTCTCATGGACAAAGAACAATCTGAAGATGTTCGTAAGGCAAACATAATACATGTCAATGATTTTTAAAGAAATGGTTACAAATACCTCATCTGGTCCAGCCTTTATCCTGTGTGTGGATCTCTCCACAACAATGGGGTGAAGCCCAAATAGAAATGGGGACTACTAATCCATACATGTGTTCCTATGGGCCACCATGACTTAATCATTTGGGGTTTTGTTCTTTTTTTCAACCCTCACCTTCTATCTTAGAATCAATATTGTGTATTGGTCCCAAGGCAGAAGAGCAATAAGGGCTAGGCAATGAGGGTTAAGTGACTTGCCCAGGGTCACACAGCTAAGAAACGTCTGAGGTCACATTTGAACTCAAGACCTCTTACTCGGGGCTTGAGTCTCAATCCACTTAGCCACCTTGCTGCCCCCTGACTTAGTTTTTAAATGTGTTATCTCTGTTTTATTGTATTTTTATTTGTTTTGTCAGCTATTTTACAAATTTAATTTATTACATCTTCATTACATTTTGGGGTAGCTAGGTGGCATGGGCTTAGAATGAGGAATACCTGAGTTCAAATCTGGCTTCTGATACTTCCTGGCTGTGTGGCCCTACGCAAGTCATTTAACCCTCTTTGCCTCAGTTTCCTCATCTGAATAATGATCTGGAGAAAGAAAAGGCAAACCACTCCACTATCTTTGCCAAGACCACAAATGAGGTCACAAAGAGTTAGACACAACTGAAATGATAAACAATGATATGTTTCATGTATATGGATCTCCCCAAGGCATCTTTTCTCTATAAATACATGTATATTTATAAATATTTTATAGACTTATAAATATATATAAAATATAAAGTAATTATAAATTAAAATATAAAATAGTTATAAAATAAAATAAATTTTAAAATCCAGTTCATGTACAAGTCTCCAAGGTCCCTTCTCACTGTTCCCTGCCACATGCATGCCTATTTTGTCAATATAAAGGCAATCAGGTTGGTGAAGGATCTTGAATATATACTACTGGAAGACTGGTTATAGGAATTGGGGACAAATAAGTGAAAATGTTGTACCTTTGAATTACGTTTCCCAGAATTCCTTTAGTATTTCCCAGAATTCCTCTTCTCTCTCCTACAAATTGCATGATCATGTTTTGTATGTAGTTGGCTGAAATTCCACCTCTCTCTCTTCTCTAGGGACCACAGCTGAGTTACAAGCTCCCTTTTTACTCTAGTTTTTTTATCTTGGTTATTATTAATAAATCTTATTAAATATAATACTTAGAGTCATTGTATATTAATTTTTAAGCTTACAGGACAAACAGCCTAGAGAAGACAAAAATAGGATATGATAGCTTTTTCAAGTTTTTCAAGGAATGTAGGTTTAGAGTTAGAATGACCCATGGCTGTCATTCAGTCATTTCAGTCACAGTCAACTCTTTTGTAACCCATTTGGGGTTTACTTGGCAAAGATACTGGAGTGGTTGGCCATTTCCTTCTCCAGCTCACTTTGCAGATGAGAAAACTGAGGCAAAGAGGGTGAAGGGACTTACCCAGATTCACACAGCTAGTAAATGTCCAACGCTGGATTTGAATTCAGGTCTTCCTGACTAGACACTTACTGCTCTATCCACTATATCACCTAGCTGCCGAGAACTCAAGTCCACCAAATACAGAAACTGAGGCCATACAAGTGAAATGACTTGTCCAATGAGGTAAGTAGCCAGAATTTGAACCCAGATACTCTAACTCTAAATCCAACACTCTTTGCTATCCTATGCAAAAGAGATTAATTCATTCCACTAGACAAAACCAGGAATAATGTATGGGAGTTGCAAAGACATAAATTTAGGCTTTCTTATAAAGAAAATGATCAGAATAATCCAAAAATAGACTAGGCTACCTCTAGGAGAGAATAGGTTCTCCATCACTTAAGGTCTTTAAGCAAAGATTGAATGATCAATTGGGGCAACTTGATAGCACAGTGGATAGACCGCCCATCTGTAGTCAGGAATACTCATCTTCCTGAGTTCAAGTCTGACCTCAGACACTTACTAGCTATATGACCCTTGGCAAGTCACTTAACCCCATTGGTCTCCATTTCCTTGCCTATAAAATGAATCAGAGAAGGAAATGGAAAACCACTCTAGGGAAGAGAAATCTGTCTTCTCTTCTCTAGGAAATGGTAAACCACTCTAGTATCTTCACCAAGAAAATCCCAAATGGGGTCCTGAAGCATCAGACAAGAGTGAAAAATGACTGAACAAGAAAGAAAATCACTTGGCGCAAATATGGTAGAAAGGATTTGGGTTCAGGCATGATGACTTTTGAGGTTCCTTCCAGTTCTAAAGTTTTCAGATTCTGTGATCCTGTTTCTCAGGTCACTGTCTGGATGTTTCAGCCCTTAGTTCCAAGTCCTAAAAAGATTTTGCTACTATTGTTCTGTAACTCTTGTCAGGCTTACTTCAAAGCCAACCTAGACTATGAAGGGAGTCTCCCTGCCTTAGAAATAATCCCTAGTTTTCTCCGAAGCTCAGTTGAAATGCCGTCTACATGAAGCCTTTCCTGATCTCCTCAGTTGCTCTAATACCTTGCCTCCAAATTATATCTCTTTTCTATATGCCTATATGTGTACATGCTGCCTCCCTCAATTTCCTTAAGGTCAGAGACAGTTTCTTTTTGTCTCTGTATCACTAGCACTAGAAATGATGCCTAACAGAAAGTAGGCACTTAATTAATGTTTGCCTATTGATTAAATTCTGCCTAAAAGCATTTAAATGTTTAAAAAGAAACCATTTTTTAAAGCCCTTGCCTTCTGTCTTGGAATCTATACTGAGTATCAATGACAAGACAAAAGAGCATTAAAGGCTAGGCAATTGGGGTTAAGTGATTTACCCAGAGTCACACAGCAAGGAAGTATCTAAGGACACATTTGAATCCAGGACCTCCCAACTCCAGACCTGGATCTCTTTCCACTGAGATACCTGGCTGTCCCCTAAAGAGAAACTTTCAAAAAATGGGGAAAGGATAAATAGAATTAAGATGAAATGGTGTAATGATAGGCAATGAGATCAATATTTGGGAGCACACATCCAAAAAAGCATGTCATGAGAGTCATTGCCTAATCTGCCCACTTCT
Source organism: Monodelphis domestica (assembly GCF_027887165.1). NCBI lineage: Eukaryota > Metazoa > Chordata > Mammalia > Didelphimorphia > Didelphidae > Monodelphis > Monodelphis domestica. Next base: position 288,512,295 of record NC_077228.1, on the reverse strand, counting down.
AGGGATCACAGGAATACAAATTTAGAGGTAGGACCTTCCTGGTAAGGAAACTGAGGCACATTTCATAGCCAGCACCTCAGAGACCGCTTACCATATATGTAGTTAGAACTACACATGGCATGCTTAATATGTTCACACAAACTCACACAAGACCTAATTCGAGACAAGATGTATATATTAGTGCTTTCACACACATTCCATCCATGAATAGACTTCTTTCTTTCTTCTTTCTTCTTTCTTCGGACACCAAATTCTAAATTAAAACATTAGTCCCTATAGATTTTTTTTTTAATGGGACATTCTAGATTCTTCCATTTTGAAAAATGTTTCAAAAACTCACAACAGCTGGATTGCTATGGGCTGGACTAGTTTTGACCAACAAGATTCAAATATATTGGCATTCCAGAGAGAAGAGAAAATAAAGGATTCGAAGGGCACTCCAGATTTTGGCCTGAGCAAAGCCATTCTTTCTTTTTATGAGACAGACATTTGACGCCAGGATATGCTCACTGACTTAAGCAAATGCTTTAATGGTTCCCCTTGGGATATGTACAATTAAATCTACTGGGAGATCGATCCAGGTGGACTGATGATGCCAACACTTCCAACAAGACCAAGACCACAGACATTTCTCTTTCTACTTCCCTTCCATCCCCTTCTCACCCACCTCATCTCCTCCCTGTGCCCTGTCATTCCCCTTTGGCAGGGCTGGATTAAAACCTGAAAATGTGTGCCCTTTTCTAAATGTTATAAATCCTCTGGCGTTCCACGACCATCCCCAGTGATGACTCCAGACCAGATTTCCCCATGTGCTGGTTTGTTGTGCCCGCCTGTGTATTTTTTGTTTAATTTAGTAAAGGACGTTAAGGCAAATAGTTTAATCATGACCATCCCTGGGGGCAATTTAGAATCATTTTCTCATTAGAAAATATAACCTTCAGTTCTGCTGATGTTCTGCTGGTGGGTCGGCAACAGCTTCAAGGCTGTGTGCCCATTGGCGTTACAGCTCTCCCGGTCCTCTGATGAGTGTTGCTAAGGAGTATCTGGCATTTCTGGGTAGGGGTGGGTTTGTTGAAGCTGGAGTCATGGTTCAGCCAAAGAAACAGGGTGGAAGGGAAAGGGGGGGATAGATGGAGGGCTGGGGGGGGGGAGGGAATGGGAGTAGGAGGACCAGTTCCCAAGCAAGATCCCTTTGAAAAATAAACAAGAGAAATGAAATAACAGGACTCCTCAGAGCTACAGAGCCGCCTTGATTAAAGTTGGAGGCAACTTGATCTCATGGGTGGGGAGAGATGGACAGGGTAAGAGGACCTGGGTTTGTCATTGATTCCAGTGATGGAATTCTCCATCTTCTCCATTCGCCCCTTTGCCTCCTTTTCTCCCCTCACTGTCTTCTTTTTTAAACCCTTACCTTCTGCCCAAGAACCAATACTGTGTATTGGCTCCAAAGCAAAAGAGTGGTAAGGTCTGAGAAATGGGGGTTAAATGACTTGCCCAGGATCACACAGCTAAGAAATGTCTGAGACCTCCCATCTCTGGGCTTGGCTCTCTATCCACTGAGCCACCTAGGATGGCCCCCACCACTGTCTTCTGATCTCCCTTCATCCTCCTCTTCCTCCTTTCTATGTCTTCCCTCTCTCCTAACTATAGCAGGGGTCCCCAAACTATGACCCATGGGCCACATGTGGCCCCCTGAGGCCATTTATCCAGCCCCCACCACACTTCCAAAAGGGGCATGTCTTTCATTGGTGATCAGTGAAAGCTCCTGGAGTACTGTATGTGGTGGTGCCACAAAGCATGGCATTGCTCACTTACAGTTCTACTTCCGATGACATAATCCTTTGCGTGGCGCCTTGTTCTGAGAGTAACTGAACGAGAATGAGGCATCGCACAAAGGATTATGTGGCTGCACAATGGAAGACATCAGCATGGTGAGTGGCGATCTGGAGAAGGGGATTCCGCACTGTGAATACTGCTGCCCAGTATAGTGGTGGCAGTGCAGCCTCCGCTACCCCAGACAGTGGTATACAGATTTGTTCATAGTTTTTGTTTTTGTTTTTTTATAGTCCAGCCCTCCAATGGTCTGAGGGATGGTGAACTGGCCCCCTTAAACCTCAACTGTATGGCTGAGAAAGATTTTAGCCAGAAGTACATAGTGCTGCCTCAGTTTTCTGGACTCAGGACATAGACTATCAAGGAGGAGAGTCCTGAGAAATCATCAAGTCCAGAAGTTCTTTTGATGGGCCCTTTCAGCAGTCTAGTGAAGCTGATGGACTCCTTAGAACCATGATTTTTAAATACAGAAAAAAATAGGATTGGGGAGAGCTGGGTGGCTCAGTGGATTGAGAGCCAAGCCTAGAAATGGGAAGCCATGGGTTCAAATTTGGCCTCAGACCCCTCCTAAATCTGTGAGTCTGAGTAAGTCATTTAACCCCCATTGCCTAGCCCTTACCACTCTTCTGCCTTGGAACCAATACACAGTATTGATTCTAAGATGGAAATTAAGGGTGTAAAAATAGAGAGAGAGGATTACAAAAAAAATCATTTATGTTGAATATCGTTATCAAAATATTAGAAAACAAGTTCACAGACTCCAGGATAAAAAATCTCAGATCTATAGCATTTTACAGATAAGGAAACTGAGACCTAGAGAGAAGTACAGAGCTGCTGCCCTCGAAGAATGGAAATACCAACAAAAGTGTTTGCCTGTCACATGAGCATCAGACAACCAAGTATGTGGCCATTTTTCATCACTTACAAATTCCCTCTAGTTCTGTTAATGTAACGGGTTCCTACATCAAATATTTTCACAGTCCTGTATAGACCTAGGACTGGCAGGTACTTTGAGATGGCCCAAGTGGAAGCAGAACAAAAATACAGACCTATCCTCTAAGGGTTGCTTGAAGTGAAGCCCCTCTCCACATCAGGAAGATACAGAGGATATTCCCAGACTCCTAGATACCTGAATGTGGTAACGTGCTCTCCCATCTCATTCATGAAAATGTAAACAGTTTTATTTAAAAGGAGACACCAAGATGGCTCGAAGGATAGAGGAACAAAGTCAGGAAGACCTGAGGTCAAATCTAGCCTCAGATACTGCCTAGCTGGATGACCCTGGGCAAGTCATTTAACCTCAATTGTTTGCCAAAAGGATCCATTGGAGAAAGCAATGGCAAACCAGATTAGTGTCCTTGCTAAGAAAACCCCACGGATACTAATGGTCCATGGAGTTACAAAAAATGGAACATGATTGAATAACTGAACAACTTTACTTAATGGAACCAAATGCCATTTGCATCAAAACCCACAGAAAATACTTCCTAAGAAGCAACCCTCCCCCCAGAAACCAGCATAATCTTCAAGACTTACAGTACTACCCCATTTAGGGCTCCAGTTGGGTGCAGTCAAGGTTATACCCCCATACTGGTGATCTGAGCCATGACCCATTTACAGCACACTGTTTGTCTCCTAAAACTCTCCTCTCTTCCTAGAAGATAGTGACCATTTCACCACAATCCCCATACTCCATGGCCCATCCTTCCTAAAGCTCAGCATGGCTTGTCTATACTCCACAGTTCAGTTCTCTTCCAAGCTAATGGGTCCTGGCGCCATCTTTTTGGTCATCAAGTCCACTCACCTCAATTTAGTCCTCCAACAGACAGCTCTACTCCTCCTGCCAAGGGGAGCAGGCCACTATCCTGGCCCATATGGGAAATGGCTTTTATTTGCATGGGTTTTAATATGTCTTTTTTTGTATTTATTCTATATAATAAATTTGTTTTGCGTTCCACAACTTGTTAGCTTGGTGCTAGCAAAGTTGCTGAAGAACTTGGGCAAGGACTTGAAGGGAACCAGAGTCAAAAGTTCCCCAGATCAACTCAGGGTTAGGAGAATAAGCCATAGAATATATATTATTGAGGTCTCCCAGATTGGAGTGAGTTCAGCTGTTTTCAATCACTTAGTTGTTATTGTTTAATCATTTCAGTTGAATCTGATTCTTCATGATCCAATTTGAGGTTTTTCTTGGCAAAGATATTGGGATGGTTTGCCATTTCCTTCTCTAAGTCATTTGATGGATGAAGAAACTGAGGCCAACAGAGTTAAGTGACTTGCCCAGGGTCACACAGTCCTTCTACAAGTCATTTCATGAATGAAGAAACTGAGGCCAACAGAATTAAGTGACTTGTCCAGGATCACACAGCTAGGAAGTGTCTGAGGCCAGACTTTAACTCCTGTCTCTAGGCCTGGCTCTCATCCACTGAGCCACCTAGCTACCCCCTTGGATTTACTTTATTTTTATAATACAATACTGTGTATTGGTTCTGAGGCAGAAGAATGGTTAGGGCTAGGCAATGGGGATTAAGTGACTTGCCCAGGGACACACAACTAGGAAGTGTTGGCTTTACTTTAAATCATGGGTGTATGGAGCATTCAGGAAGGACTAGCACATCTCCTATGAGGGCTTGCTGAGCCTTTTAGGGGCTACCTGTCTCCCTTTTGTGTCTCCCTGTCCATCACCCATAGCTCCAAGAAGCCGTAGTATGCTCAAGCAGCCACAATTCAATAAAACTGTCTTGGCAGATGGTTAAACCAGGTTGAGGATAACCAACAGGCCTCCAACCCATCAGTAAATCAGGGGAATGTCTACCCCAAGCACATGAGACTTCCCCTGACAGAACGTGAGGATGAGAACAATTTGTTCCAACAGCCATGCCCCTTCCTGCCATCTTCCCTTTTACATTTCAGCTCTTTTTACCAAAGCCGGGGGAATTTTGAGCATAGCTCACAGCGTATGGCCAGCCCTAGGGGGAAATGATGAACCAAAAGGTATGATTTGGCTTAAAACTCTTAAGTATCTCTGGCTGCCGCCTGGGGCACCAGCCACCCACCTAGGTGTCCTAGAAAAGGCGGCTTCCTGTGTTCTAGATCAGAGGTCTCCAGAGTTAGGGCTGTGATGTGATGGGGAGAGGAGACAAGAGGGCTCTGGCTGGACCCAGCGTCTGTATGATCAACCAATCAGAGCATGGTTTGTCCTTACTGAGATAATCAGTGCTTCTTCCCAACATAACCATACCTCCTCTCCTCTGCCAATATTCCCTACTCTACTCCCTCACTTCTGCAGTATAAACTCCCAAACTCCCGGCAGCCATCAACCCCTCTGCATGGTTATAACCTAAGCGAATCACTCCGCGCACTCAGCAGCTTTTCAGCTACCTCTGGGAAAATTCCACCTCAGCTCTCTGCCCTTCTGGTTACCTTGTGGCGCGGCAAGCAGACCTTGGAAGGAAGACCGCGTCCCCCTTCCTCCCCCCAACCACCACTCACTTTGTCTGGGACAGAGTGAACGCCAAAGGATAACTAGATTTGGATGAATTGTGGTCTGGATTATGGTTCTCTTTACGTTATCTTTTCCCTTAAATCCATCGCTGCTCCAAAAGTTCTTATTACTGTCTGGGACACCACTATCCTACCAGTCACCCAGACTCTTCTACCCTCAGCATCCTCTTTGATGTCTCCCATTCCCTGCCCGTCTCCAGATCCTCATATCCAATCGCCAGATCTTGTTGGTTCTGTCTGCACATCTCCTACATCTGTCCCCTCCTCAGCCCTCTACTTTAATTCAAGTTCCCTAGAAACGCAGAAGGAAAACATTTGCTTTTTCACTTGTTTATATGGGTATGTGATTTGGGGGTTGGATTTTTAAAAGATTATTACCAAAATGAATTATATGGAAATAAGTACTGAGTGATAATACATGTATAAAGCAGTGGAATTGCTTGTTGGCTCTGGGAGGGAAAGGAAGGAAAAAGGGGAAGGAGACAACATGAATCATGGAACCATGGGCAAATACTTAAATAAAAAAATTTTGTTTTAATAATTCAAGCTCTCCTTGCTTGTCTCACTGCACTGGCTTATAGGTTTTTCTTACTACCTCTGTTCTCTCCTCTTTCCAATCTATAGTCCACATAGCTACCAAAGTGAATTTCCTAAAGCCCACATCCAACCATGCTGCACCCCTACTCAATAAAATCTGGTGACTGCCTATTGACTCTAAAATAAAATATCATTTACCTTTATTGCATCTTTTTATAAAATTTTGTTTTGTTTATGTTTTATAAAAATATACATCATGATTAATTCAGTAGTGTTAATTGTTATTCAGTCACATCTGACTTTTATTGCTCTCAGTTCCACTATGGATCAAGAATGTGAATTTGAGGGGGCTGTGAGGTAGAGGAAACTGATTCCTGGGGGGCCACAAGTGCTCCCTGCTCCTTCCCACATCCTCCACATTGAGAGCATGTTGTTGTTCAGTCATGTCTGACTTCTTAACCCCCACTGGGATTTTTTTTTTTTGGCAAAGATCCTGAAGTGGTTGACCATTTCCTTCTCCAGATCACTTTACAGATGTAGGAACTGAGGCCAAGACAGTCAAATGACTTGCCCAGGGTCCTACAGATTAGTAGGTATCAGGCCACATTTGAACTTGAGAAGATGAGTTTTCCAGAGTCCAAGCCCAGCATACTATCTATCATGCCACCTAGCTACCCCAATTAAAATTACTAAGGCTCAATTGCCTCATCTCTAAAATGGGGGAAATAATAACCTTCATCTCACAGAGCCATTGAAAGGATCAAAGAAAAGAATATAAAGAAAGCCCTTTGGAGATTCTAAATTGGCATATAAATGTCAGCCATTATTATGACCCATTTCTGATCAATCTTGCAAGGCTTTCTGAAGGAGATAGGGTTTAAGGAGCTGTTTAAGTGTTGGCCCAGCAGGTTAAGGGAGGGAGAGAAGCAAGCCCAGGTGGGAGGGTGTCCAAGCCCATATGGTGCCACTTGAAAGAAGGTGTAAAGACAAGAGATGAAGAGAGCTTTGACTTCATGGAGTGGAGCCTTCCTAGAGAACCTTGTTTATTAGATCTGGCAATTCTTCCCAGCTGGAAGCTTTAAAGTTAGGTGGAGTACTTTTATTTCGCTGAAAGGAACAAGACCCTGTGATCATCGTTGTCAGGGTCCCTCGGCATCATACTTTCCCTGCCTGTTTCCACAAAATCAAAAATTGCATGATCTGGACCTTAGTGTCAATCTGAAAAATGAGGGTAGGAGAAACAAGGACTGGGGACAAAAGAAAGAACTCAGCCAAGGTGGGGAAATGAGGCTAGAGAAGTTGAGTCAAGATAAGATTTGGGGCATCTAAGTAGCTACCTTCACCCTGTTTGCCTCCATTTCTTCTTCTACAAAAGTGAGCTGGAGAAGGACATGACCAACCACTCCAGTATCTTTGCCAAGAAAACCTCAAAGGGAATTGCAAAGAGTCAGACGTAACTGACGCAACTCAGCAATAGGTTGATAAAATCACAGTTCTGGACTTTAAAATTTTCAGGGCTATTCAGGGTGTTCTAAACATCTTCATATAGTTTTTTTGCTATTATTACTCTAACTAGGATAATTATTTTTTCACCATTATGCTAATATTTTTAATATTATAAAAATTATCAAAAACAAAAATATCCATCATAAGCCATGGGAAGACAATGAAACCTTTATGAGTAAACATAAGTAAAGTTAGAATGCTCGTTCTTCTTCTGTTATTTGATGTTATTCTGAAAGTGCTAGAAATAGTAGTAAGACAAGAAAGGAAAAGTAAAGATAGACAAAAAGAAGGTAAAATTATCTCTACTTGCTTAGCTAGTATTATTCTTAAAAGTTTGCCTTATGGGGACAACTAGGAAGCACAGTGGATAGAGAGCCAGACCTAATGTCAGGAGAAGATGGGTTCAAATCTGACTTCAGATACTTCCTTCCTAGCTGTGTGACTCTGGACAAGTCACTTAACCCCCATTGCCTAGCCCTCACTGCTCTTCTGCCTTGGAACCAATACACAGTATTGATTCCAAGACAAAAGTTAAAGTGTTGGGTTTTTTTAATGAATTGAATTGGTCACTGGTCAAAGGAGCACATATGTGATAGTGAATAGAGGAGAAAGTAGAGGACCAAGGATCATGTAAGACGGTAGACATGACTGGCCATCACACCTTCAGAAATACTCTAAATAAGTTCTTAACCAGGGGTCCATTTCGATAGATGTATTTCAAAGTACTGGTATCCTTTGTGATCCTATGCATTTTATGTTATGCACTGAAAAACATTATTCTGAGAAGGGGGTGCCAAAGGAGTCCAAAAGAGGTAAAGAGCCCCTACTCTAAATAAAGGGCCATTTGACGCACCTCTTCTTCCTTGTATCGCCTTCCTCTTCTTCCCTTTATCCCCTAGGCTTCTTTACCCTTTCTACCCATCTCTACCTGACTCTTTCTGCCCCCTCCTATCCCTGATTGTTGGTGAATGGGGAAAAGGTAGAACATGGATATAAAGGAGGACAGGAAGGACCACAGAAGGCAGGACCTTCATAGGGAAATGATCATTGAAATGTGACTTCCTCTGATTTGTAAGAACACAGATGGATGTGGGTCCATGGAAATCCCTTTGCAAATGAAATGGAAAAAAGGGGGGGCACGCCCGAGGAAGATGGCAGCAGTCCCAAATGGGTATTGAGTCAACCAGTCTTCTTCACAAAGAAAACCAAGAAAAGCACAGTTATAATTAATAAAATGCAACCTCCAAGTATAATAATGGTCATATTCATGGCACAGTTAGCTTAAGCCTTAGAAGCAAGGTAGGTGGTCACTTGCCAAAGAACACTCTCCCAGGCCCCCCCACCCCAGCCTGCCAACATTCTTGAAATTCCCATTTTTAAATTGTGGTATATGAACAAAATGGAATATTATTGTGCCATGAGAAATGACAAACATGAAGAAATCAGAGAAACTTGAGAAGATTTATATGAATTGAACTAGAGCAAAAAGATCAGTTCACGTGAGAATTATAGCATAAGCTAGAGTAGATAGAATACTAGACTTAGAATCAGGAATAATATTTCTATAACCCTGATCAAGTCACTTAAGCTTTTAGCACCAGTTTCCTCATCTGTAAATAGGGAAAATAGGCAATTAGATGGCTTAGCATTGGTCTTAGAATCAGGTAGACTTATCTTCATTAGTTCAAATCAGGCCTGAAACACTCATTAACTATATGACTTGGTCAAGTCATCTCACCTTGTTTGCTTCTGTCTCCTCGTCTGTAAAATGAGTTGGAGAAGAAAATAGCAAACCACCCCAATATCTTTGCCAAGAAAACCCCAAAATTGGCTGACAAAGAGTCAGACACAACTTTAATGAATGAACAACAAAACAGGGTTATTGGCATCTACATCACAAGGTAGGTGGAAGGATCTTATGAAATGTAAAGTAATTTGCAAATCTTAATACCTTCCATTAGAGCTAGTTATTGCAGGATTATTATTATTCATGTAAAAAAAACAACATTGAAAAACTTTTGAACTCTGATCAATATTGACTTGAAAAGAATGATGAATGAAGCATATCTCCCATTTCTAAATGAAGAAGTAGTGTAAAATAAGACATTTTTAAAAATTAAACCTTTACCTTCTGCCTGAAAAGCAATACTAAGTAACAGTTTCAAGGCAAAAGAGAAGTAAGGACTAGACAATTGGGGTTAAGTGACTTGCCCAGGGTCTCACAACTAGGAAATGTATAAGGCCAGATAAAACAAAGCATATTTTCAGACATGACTAAAGTGCTAACTTGTTTGGCCATGTTTAATTGTTACATAGAAGGGTTCTGTAACTAAGGAAATGTGGAAGAGACATTAGAAAGAGAAAATAATATAAAAATAAGAGTACAAATTAGATATTTTTAAAAGAAAAAAATGAAGACATGAACTAATAATATTTATCCTGGAGGAGACTTATGGTGGCATGCTATAGCCATCTTTAACCATTTCAAAGACTCTCATATGGGCCAGGACCAAAAGGCAAAACAAAGACCAATAGATAGAAGAAGCTGAAGAGATGTAGAGTTTGGCTTCATACGTTGAAGAGCTTTCTGGCAAATAGAGATGTCCAAGGTATCATGATACAGAAGGGGGGGGGGGACAGAGAGAGAGAGATGGGGAGAGAGAGAGACAGAGAGAGACAGAAGTGGGGGAGAGACAGAGAGAGACAGAGAGATGCTAAATGATAAATTTGGAGGCAGAAAGCCCCAGTCCTGCTATTATGTGTAATATGTCACCTTGGCAAGTCACTTACTCTAGACCTCAGATTTCTTATGGGTAAAATGGGGGTGTTGACCTTGATCATTGGTATCAAACTCAAATAAAAATGGGAACCACCACTTTTTATTCTAGTTCAGCCACATTTGAGAGAGTTGTGAGCCCCATGCAGGCATTGGGCCATATGTTTGACACCTCTGGCCCACATGACCTCTCAGATCCCTTCCAGTTCCATATCATACCTTATTTGAAAATTTATTTGTTTGTTTATAAAAATTAAATAACTTCCTAATGAAGAAGTGAATTTTTCTTTTTATTGGTATTCAAGCAGAGACTGCAATTCCACTTGTTGGGATTGTTACGATGGAAACTCCTGCATTGGTCATGGGCTTGGAACTGGTGACCTCAAAGATCCTCTGCCCTCACTCCCTAAGCAGGTACTAGCTCTCTCAACCCACCTACACCCACTTAAGCAAGCCAAGATGGTATCTCCAGAGGAACAGAAACGGTCATCACACGCTGCTACTCAAACTTTCTTCAAGGATCCTAGGGATCACTTTGGCATGTGGAGGATATAATTCTTGCAAGCCTCTACTATGTACTTCCCACTTACACAAAATCAGTCATATCGACTTCCAGGTAATCATGGCTGCAATCTAGACGCCACACGCTTACTCTCCCCGGCACCGAACGAAATAGACTACATCAAAGGAGCATAAAAATCACCTTTGGAGGAACAGAAGGACTCCCCAGTACTCCCCAGTACCCCACAGAGGCAAAGGTACGTGGGGTTTGAACATTTCCACACTGTAATAAGAAGGAGGAAAAGCTTGCACAGAAATGTGAACTGAGCCACCCTTCCCCCCACACACACCTCCCCCACCAAACCAGAGTGAGCTACCGGAGCACTCACTGGGTCAGCGAGTGAGCGGGGAACATCTCTGTCTAGGGGGGCACTCCAGGGTCCTTGGGATCTGGGGACTGCCAGGAAAAAACGTCTCAGGGCGGTTTCACGGGAGAATCCTGCACTGATCACGGGGGCCCAGGGAGCTGTACTCGGGACAGTTGCACTGAGCATTGGGGCGGAGCTAAACACCAGGGGCAGACCACGCGCTGATTATCTGGGTGGAGCTGAACACCTGGGCAGTTTGGCTGTGATCAGGGGCCCAGCACTCTGAGAAACCTCAGAGGCTGAGAAGAACTAGTCTGAGGCAACCTAAATTCACAGAAAACCCGCCCATATCACCCAGACCCAAGACCAAAAAGGAAAGGGGAATAAAACCACCAAAGGGATGGCTCACATGGCCCAAAATCAAGCCTCCAGGAAGAAAGGGAAAAAGGTGACTATTGAAAACTTTTATGGTGGAAGTACCCAAGGAAAAGAAGAGAATGAGGATGAAATCCAAAAAAAATCAGAACATGTCTCCCAAAATGGAAACTATCAACAAGCTCTGGAAGATCTCAAACTGGAACTTATCCAAAAGATGGAAACCTGGAAAGAAAAATGGGAGAAAGAGATCAGCAGTCTGACAGATAAGACTGCTCAATTGGAAAAAGAGCTGGAAGCATCCAATAGAAGGGCAGACAAAGCTGAAAAGCAAAACCAGTCCCTAACGACCAGAATTAAACAACTCGAAGAAAGTGAGATCATAAAACAGCAAGAATCAATAAAGCAAAGCCAAAAAATTAATGAATTAGAAGAAAACATAAAATATCTCACTGAAAAGGTCACAGACTTGGAAAACAGAGGAAGAAGAGACAACCTCCGAATTATCCTTCTCCCAGAAAAACCAGAGATAAACAATAAACTTGATGTTATTCTACAGGAAATTATAAAAGAAAATTGCCCACACGTTCTGGAGCAAGGGGGCAAAATAGAAATAGAAAGGGTTCATAGAACACCCTCTATACTAAATCCCCAAAAGACAACCCCTAGGAATGTAATTGTCAAATTCAAGAGCTTCCAAGAAAAGGAGAAAATCCTACAAGAAGCCAAGAAGAGGAGCTTCAGATATAGGGGGGCTCCCATAAGGATCACACATGACTTAGCGGCTAACACACTAAGAAACCGCAAAGCATGGAACACGATATTTAGAAAGGCAAGAGAGCTGGGTCTCCAACCAAGAATCAACTACCCAGCAAAACTGACTATATACTTCCAGGGGAAAGTATGGGCATTCAACAAAATAGAAGATTTCCAAACATTTGCTGAGAAAAGACCAGAACTTAGTGGAAAATTTGATATCCAATCGCAGAAAGCAAGAGAAACATGAAAAGGTAAATATGAAAGAAAGGGAAAAGGAGATACATCTTAACTTTTTCTTTAAGTCAAACTCTCTTCTATAAGGACTACATTTACATCAAATTATATATATTAATATGTGGGGAAAATGTTTTGTGTAACTCTCAAAAATTGTATGCACCATAAGAGTAGTTAGAAGAAATATGCATAGGGAAAGATTGGGGCATTAAGAAGATTTGGGGAAAGTGGGGGCAAAGAAAGGAAAAGGGGGGGAACCGTCGATAACACTAAGATTTACTTCAAGAAATGGGGGGGGGACTTAATAGAATAATCATTCCCATATAAAGATACACATGGGAAGGGGAGGGGAAGAACTCTCATATAAGAAGGAGAGGAAGAGAGCATGAAGTTGAATTACTTAAACCTTACTCTCAGTGAAATAAAATCTGAGAGGGAAGAACATCTAGATCCAGTGGGATCCTGAATTCTATCTTATCCATTAGGGCAAGAAAGAAAGGAAAATCAAGGAGGGGGAGGGTGAAGGGAGTATGAAAATGGAGGGAAGGAGAGGGGGGAGGACATAAAAAGGGAGGAGCTAGAAAGGGAACCATATCAAGGGAGGGGACTAGGGGGACTGATTTAAAGTAAATCACTGGTTCAAAAGGAGATAGCTAAAGAAGAAAGGTCAGAACTAGGGGAAGATATCAAAATGCCAGGGAATCCACAAGTGACAATCATAACTTTGAATGTGAATGGGATGAACTCACCCATAAAACGTAGACAAATAGCAGATTGGATTAGAACCCAAAACCCTACCATCTGTTGTCTTCAAGAAACACATATGAGGCGGATTGACACTCACAAGGTTAGAATTAAAGGTTGGAGTAAGACCTTTTGGGCCTCAACTGATAGAAAGAAGGCAGGAGTTGCAATCATGATATCTGACAAAGCCAAAGCAAAAATAGAGCTGATCAAAAGGGATAGGGAAGGTAAAGATATTCTGTTAAAAGGGAGTATAGACAATGAGGAAATATCACTAATCAACATGTATGCACGAAATGGTATGGCATCCAAATTTTTAATAGAGAAACTAGGAGAATTGAAGGAGGAAATAGACAGTAAAACCATATTAGTGGGAGACTTGAACCAACCACTATCAAATTTAGAAAAATCAAACCAAAAAATAAACAAGAAAGAGGTAAAAGAGGTGAATGAAATCTTAGAAAAATTAAAGTTAATAGACATATGGAGAAAAATAAATAGGGACAAAAAGGAATACACCTTCTTTTCAGCACCACGTGGCACATTCACAAAAATAGATCACACAATAGGTCACAGAAACATGGCACTCAAATGCAGAAAAGCAGAAATAATAAATGCAGCCTTTTCAGATCACAAGGCAATAAAAATATTGATCAGTAAGGATACATGGAGAGCCAAATCAAAAATTAATTGGAAATTAAATAACATGATACTCCAAAATCGGTTAGTTAGAGAAGAAATCATAGAAACAATTAATAATTTCATTGAGGAAAATGACAACGGCGAGACATCCTTTCAAACCTTATGGGATGCAGCCAAGGCAGTACTTAGAGGAAAATTCATATCCCTGAGTGCATATATTAACAAATTAGGGAGGACAGAGATCAAGGAATTGGAAATGCAAATCAAAAAACTTGAGAACGAACAAATTAAAAACCCCCAGAAGAAAACCAAACTAGAGAGCCTAAAAATTAAGGGAGAAATTAATAAAATCGAAAGTGACAGAACTATTGAGCTAATAAACAAGATTAGAAGCTGGTACTTTGAAAAAACAGACAAAATAGACAAAGTACTGGTCAATCTAATTAAAAAAAGGAAAGAAGAAAAGCAAATTAACAGCATCAAGGATGAAAAGGGGGATCTCACCTCCAATGAAGAGGAAATTAAGGCAATCATTAAAAACTACTTTGCCCAACTATACGGCAATAAATACACCAATTTAGGTGATATGGATGAATATATACAAAAATACAAACTGCCTAGACTAACAGAAGAAGAAATAGAATTCTTAAATAATCCCATATCAGAAAATGAAATCCAACAGGCCATCAAAAAACTTCCTAAGAAAAAATCCCCAGGGCCTGATGGATTCACCAGTGAATTCTATCAAACATTCAAAGAACAGCTAACTCCAATACTATACAAACTATTTGACATAATAAGCAAAGAGGGAGTTCTACCAAACTCCTTTTATGACACAAACATGGTACTAATTCCAAAGCCAGGCAGGCCAAAAACAGAGAAAGAAAATTATAGACCAATCTCCCTAATGAATATGGATGCAAAAATCTTAAATAGGATACTAGCAAAAAGACTCCAGCAAGTGATCAGAAGGGTCATCCACGATGATCAAATAGGATTTATACCAGGGATGCAGGGCTGGTTCAATATTAGGAAAACCATCCACATAATTGACCACATCAACAAGCAAACCAACAAGAACCACATGATTATCTCAATAGATGCAGAAAAAGCATTTGAGAAAATACAACACCCATTCCTATTAAAAACACTAGAAAGCATAGGAATAGAAGGGTCGTTCCTAAAAATAATAAACAGTATGTATCTAAAACCATCAACTAATATCATCTGCAATGGGGATAAACTAAATCCATTCCCATTAAGATCAGGAGTGAAACAAGGATGTCCATTATCACCTCTATTATTTGACATTGTATTAGAAACACTAGCAGTAGCAATTAGAGAAGAAAAAGAAATTGAAGGCATTAAAATAGGCAAGGAGGAGACCAAATTATCGCTCTTTGCAGATGACATGATGGTCTACTTAAAGAATCCTAGAGATTCAACCAAAAAGCTAATTGAAATAACCAACAACTTTAGCAAAGCTGTAGGATACAAAATAAACCCACATAAGTCATCAGCATTTCTATATATCTTCAACACAGCTCAGCAGCAAGAACTAGAAAGAGAAATCCCATTCAAAATTACCTTAGACAAAATAAAATACTTAGGAATCTATCTCCCGAGACAAACACAGGAACTATATGAACACAACTACAAAACACTTTCCACACAACTAAAACTAGACTTGAACAATTGGAAGAACATTAACTGCTCATGGGTAGGACAAGCCAATGTAATAAAAATGACCATCCTACCCAAACTCATCTATCTATTTAGTGCCATACCCATGGAACTTCCAAAAAAATTTTTTACTGATTTAGAAAAAACCATAATAAAGTTCATTTGGAAGAACAAAAGATCAAGGATATCCAGGGAAAGAATGAAAAAAAAATACAAAGGAATGGGGCCTTGCAGTCCCAGATCTCAGACTATATTATAAAGCAGCGGTCACCAAAATAATCTGGTACTGGCTAAGAGACAGAAAGGAGGATCAGTGGAATAGACTGGGGGCAAGCGACCTCAGCAAGACAGTATATGACAAACCCAAAGATCCCAGCTTTTGGGACAAAAATCCACTATTTCATAAAAACTGCTGGGAAAATTGGAGGACAGTGTGGGAAAGATTAGGCTTAGATCAACACCTCACACCCTACACCAAGATAAATTCAAAATGGGTGAATGACTTGAACATAAAGAAGGAAACTATAAGAAAATTAGGCGAACACAGAATAGCATACATGTCAGACCTTTGGGAAGGGAAAGACTTCAAAACCAAGCAAGACTTAGAAAGAGTTACAAAATGCAAAATAAATAATCTGGAATACATCAAATTAAAAAGTTTTTGTACAAACAAAACCAATGTAACCAAAATCAGAAAGGTAGCAACAAATTAGGAAACAATCTTCATAAAAACCTCTGACAAAGGTTTAATTACCCAAATTTACAAAGAACTAAATCAATTGTACAAAAAATCAAGCCATTCTCCAATTGATAAATGGGCAAGGGACATGAACAGGCAGTTCTCAGCCAAAGAAATCAAAACTATTAATAAGCACATAAAAAAGTGCTCTACATCTCTTATAATCAGAGAGATGCAAATCAAAACAACTCTGAGGTATCACCTCACACCTAGCAGATTGGCTAACATGACAGCTATGGAAAGTAATGAATGCTGGAGGGGATGTGGTAAAGTGGGGACACTAATTCATTGCTGGTGGAGTTGTGAATTGATCCAGCCATTCTGGAGGGCAATTTGGAACTATGCCCAAAGGGTGATAAAAGACTGTCTGACCTTTGATCCAGCTATAGCACTGCTGGGTTTGTACCCCAAAGAGATAATAAGGAAAAAGACTTGTGCAAGAATATTCATACCTACGCTCTTTGTGGTGGCCAAAAATTGGAAAACGAGGGGATGCCCATCAATTGGGGAATGGCTGAACAAATTGTGGTATATATTGGTGATGGAATACTATTGTGCTCAAAGGAATAATAAAATGGAGTGATTCCATGGAGACTGGAACAACCTCCAGGAAGTGATGCAGAGCAAAAGGAGCAGAACCAGGAAAACATTGTACACAGAGACTGATACACTGTGGTACAATCGAAGGTAATGGACTTCTCCATTAGTGTCAATGCAATGTCCCTGAACAATCTGCAGGGATCTAAAAAATACTATCCACAAGCAGAGGATAAACTGTGGGAGTAAAAACACTGATGAAAAGCAACTGCTTGACTACAGGGGTTGAGGGGCTATGACTGAGGAGAGACTCTAAATGAACACTCTAATGAAAATACCAACAACAGGGAAATGGGTTCGAGTCAAGAACATATGTAATAACCAGTAGAATCGTGCGTTGGCTATGGGAGAGGGAAAGGTGGTGGGAGGGGGGGCGGGGAGGAAAAGAAAATGATCTTTGTTTCCAGTGAATAATGTTTGGAAATGACCAAATAAAATAATGTTTAAAACTTAAAAAAAAATCAGTCATATCATGCCATTGCCTCTTAAACATGAAGCATTTAATTAATGATAAATCAAATCAAGAATACTCATAGAAGGCAAGAGTAGGAATAATCAAAATATAAATGTCCATTCATAAACTTGGATCACACTTTCCATCCAATATATATACAATGTCTGTGGGGGAAAGTAGGCACATACTTACAGAAACCTAGGAGAGAAGCACATAAGTAGAGGATACCATGTGTTCAAGACAACTCATGATTCTACATAGTAGGTCTTGATCTCTGGAGTCTCTCTAGAGAACATTCTGCACCATGACTCATTGGATGGGCCAAAATACTTCCCCATTCCGGTCATCATGGTTCTCCTGCTGGATAAAGCCACATCTTTGCAATTTTCAGGCTATAAAAGCAGTGGCAAAATCATTTTGCATATAGCCATTGAGAAAAAATATTCCTCCAGAAACAAGTAGTTTCCTTAAGCCAAAGAACTGGAAACCTCCTCAGATCTTCTGTGAGGCTCTGAGGAATTTCTCCCTTTCAAACTGTAGGTAGCAATAAAACCAAGCAATCTTTCCCCATTTGGCTCTTCAAATAATAGGAGTCTATTTTGCCTATAGGAAAGTGTAAAAATGGAGATTTTAACCCCGGACTCCAATCCCCAGAAGTCCTTGGCCACTTCTCAGAATGCTTTGTAATCTCACTGAGATCCTCACCTGGGCAAGATCAAAAATTTCTATTTAAACTGGTTGTAAAGCCTTCTGGCTCTCTTCCTACTTCTGCTTCCAAGGAGACGTGGCTTTCCACATAGCAGGCAAGATGTGAGTGGTGGTGAACGGGCTCTCTGGGCCTAGGCATGTGCTTTTCTTATTTTGTATTTTCTCTAATTCTTAATCTTAAATAAACCTCTAAAAATATAATACTTCTAGCAAAAGTCCAAAGGCAAAGTAGGTAGGGTGCCTGGCCTGGAATCAAGAAGACTCATCTTCATGAGTTCAAGTCTGACCTCAGACACTTGCTGGTGACCCTGGGCAAGTCACTTAATCCTGTTTGCCTTAGTTTCCTCATCTGGAAAATGAGCTGGAGAAGGAAATGGCAAAACCACTCCAGTATTTTTGCCAAGTAAACCCCAAATGGAGTCATGAAGAGTTGGTCACAATTGAGAAATGACAGAACACTACATATACTACTACTTTGTCTAATGATCTATCAGCAAAACCATGCCTCTCCTCACAGTAAAACAGATGCAAAACCTGTCTTTTCCCTTCTGTTTCTCCCTCTAAAATCAGAAAGAGCAATAGAAAGCAACATCAGCCCTCTTGAGAGATTTTCCTTTCTTTCAGAATACAGATGATGCTAGAAAGAAATGAGCCCTCAAAGTTCTTCACAGCAGGATTCAGGCGTCTTCCAACATGCCGATCAGCTCTCAGAAAAATAAAATGAAATAATGCCTCTCTCCTATCAACACAGCTCCCAGCAAATGAACTGCCAGGCTTTCCTATCAGCTCAGCTCTGTCTGCTTCTTCATTTTCTTCTCTAAGCAGATTTTCTCATCCTTTACTGTGCCTTGTGTCTGACTCCTACACTCAGTGGTTGCTTCTTCTCCTTTACTGATATTCTGCCTATATATTTTAAAAAATTTAAAACCCTCACCTTCCATCTTAGAATCAATAGTGTATATTATTTCCAAGACAGAAGAGCAGTAAGAGCTAGGCATTGGGAGTTAGGTGACTTGCCCAGGGTCACACAGCTAGGAAGTATCTGAGTCTAGATTTGAACTCAGGACCTCTTGTTTCTGAGTCTGGCTCTTGATTCACAGAGCCACCTCACTGCAACACACACACACACACACACACACACACACACACACACACACACACACACACACCTATTTTTCCAATGTCTATAATCAGGGTCTCCTAATCAGAGCTAACAAGTATCTGAGGTAGGATTTTAACTCAGGTCTTATTAAAATCTCGGGCATCTGAGTGGCTCAGTGGATAGAGTGCCAGACATGGAAATGGAAAGACTCATCTTCCCAAGTTCAAATCTAGCCTTAGACACTTACTAGCTAGCTATGTAACCCTGGGCAAGTCGCTTAATTTTGTTTGCCTTAGTTTCCTCATCTGTAAAATGAGTTGGAGAAGGAAATGGCAAAGAATCATTATTTTTTCCAAGAAAACCCCAAAGGTGGTCACAAAGAGTCAGACACAACTGAAAATGAATGAACAACAACTTCTTGAATCCAAGATCAAGGCTCTTATCCACTATTCTACTTCCCAGCCTGAAAAGTAACATGTGTGTCCTGGGACACAGAGGAGCTAAGATGAGGGAAGTGGGGTTTGGGAACTAAATATAGAATGAGGGGAAATCAAGGAGCTCCATTCCACTTCCCTACAACCTGCTGGACTGGTACATCTCTCACTGAGTTAGGCACATGCTCTGGTTCCTTGCTGAAGGACATTGCTCTGGGTAGGAAAATAAGGAGCCAGAGAATTCAAGAAAAAACTTGATTCCCCCTCTTTGGTACCATGTTTCAAGACTGAACCTAGCCCATATGAGTCCAGAGCCAGAAGCCCTTTTTGGTGAGGATGTCGTCCGAGTCACAGGTAACAAGTATAGGAGGACATTGACGGGGGTCAGTGGATTGAGAGCCAGACCTAGTGATGGGAGACTTTGAGCTCATTTTACTCTCTCAAAAGATGAAGAACCTGAGGCCAGGAGGGAGGAAGAGACGTGTCCCATTGGGCAGAATAGTAAGTGGACAAGTCAGAATTTGAACTCAGATTCTTCAAATCCAGAGCTCTGTCCACTATGCAAACTCTTTCATTTTACAAAGGGGGAAACTGAGTTCCAGAAGATAAAGGGACTTGTACAGGGTTTGAAGATCACTGGATCTCTCCCAGATTCTGTTTCCACTGCCTCACGCTACCAAGGAGTGAAAAAATCTAGATACAAAGGTTGGGAGGTGGGGGTAGGCTCCGAACCAAGCTTCTCCTCCTTTAGGAGAGTGCCAAAGACCAACCCTGACCTCTGGAGGCTAGTTGGGAGAAGGGAGATGGTTCTAAATCTCTCCAGGCATCCGAAAGGCAATCTGTTCCCCTTGGGCTGGCTGACCATTAGCAGGCCAGACCCACAGGGCACTCTCACATCCGCACAGGCCATCTTTGTTTGAGCCCAAGCTGGTTTTCCCAAACGGGACTGAAATAAATTAGAGCTCTTTCAACAAGGGAGGTTTAAGGCGGCCCCTCTTGGAAAAAGCTCAGCAGCTGTTCTTTATTGGATTATAACTGGGAGCAAAACACCCTGAACCACCCAATGGGCAGCAATGGCGGGGGAAACACACTCCCTCCCTCCCACACAGACACACAGACACAGACACACAGACACACTGTTGGAGGTGGCTGGAAAGTGTTACCCAGTGGGGAAGCCTCGCCTGGGAGCCTGCTCAGCACTGCCACAGGACCCAAATTGCTTTGAGAAGGTCAGACACAGTGTGTTCAGACAACCACACACATGCACCCTGGTAATGAAACAAAGGAAAACCACCAACAGAAAACACCGTGAGAGGATGCAAAGACTGACCCAAGGAAGAAGTCTCTGCCAAGGAGAAGTGTTTGGAGAAGGCCTGAGGGAGTCTGGGTTACTCTGCCTCCCCAAAGGGCTATTAAAAAAAAAAAACCGGCTACACCACCCCTGTCTAACATGAACAAACTACAGAGCCGCCTGGAAGCAGGAGGGTGGATGTATGGCCTTCATGGTCTCTGATGAGCCTCCAAAGTCTAATATTTCCATAATCAGTCCCAGAATCAGCTGGAGAATACAAGATGCACAGCTAAGGGATTCAGCAGAGTGTATGGAGAGGGGCTTAGCCCTTTTTAGTTTTTGGTTTGGAGACGGGTGTAATAATATTGGGTTTTTCCCAATTAGAAGTATGTATGCTTTTTAGCATTCTTTTTTTCTTAACCCTTTTGAAGTCACAGACTGCCCCTTTGGCAGTCTGGTGAAGCCAATGGACTCCCTCTCAAAGAAATGTTTTTAAATGCATTAAATAAAATTCAAAGGATTGCCAAGGAAACCAATTATGTTGAAAAGCAGTTATCAAAACTTCACCAAACAAATTCAGAGGTAGCTAGGTTGCCCAATAGATAGAGCATCAGGCCTGGAGTCAGGAGCCCCTGGGTTCAAATCTGGATTCAGACGCTTTCTAGCTATGTGACCCTGGACAAGTCACTTCATTCCAATTGCCTAGCCCTTGACCTTCCCTCTTAGAGTTGTTATTGGATAGAAAGTAAAGGTTAAAAATAATGATAATAAATGTAATGGACTTCTCTACTGGCAGCAATGCAATGATCCAGGACAATTCTGAGGGACTTATGAGAAAGAACTATGGGAGTAGAAACATAGAAGAAAAACTGCTTGATCACATGGGTCGAGGGGATATGATTGGGGATGTAGACTCTAAACAATCACCCTAGTGCAAATATCAATAATATGGAAATAGGCCTTGATCAATGGCACAAGTAAAACCCAGTGGAATTGCTTGTTGGCTACAGGAGGGAGATGGAGGAGGGAAGGGAAAGCACATGAATCATGGAACCATGGAAAAATATTCTAAATCAATTAAATAAATTTTTTCAAACAAAAAATAATAATGATAATGACAATAATAAAGAATCTTTGGTGTAGGTGCAGCTACCTAGCACAGTAGATAGAGTACCAAGCCTGGAGAAGGGAGGACTTAGGTTCAAATCTGTCCTCTGACATCTCCTACCTGTGTGACCCTGGACAAATTACTTCATCCCAACTACCTAGCCTTTGCAGCTCTTCTGTCTTAGAACTGAACAAGGAAGAAGAAAGGGAGAAGGAGAAAGGAGAAAGGAGGAAGAAGAAGAATCACCTTTGGTATAATAGGAGGAACCAAAGACTAAGAATCGAGAATAAGAAGACCTGGGCTAAATGAATGGCTTTGCTCCTTTACTCCTGTATGTCCTTAGCCAAGTCACTTATAGTTTCTTTAGCTATACAATGAGAGATTTGGACTAGGTGTCCCTTTCAGTTCTCAAACAATGATTATTATGGTTTTATGATTCTTCTCTGGGACTCAGTCTCTCCAGCTATAAAATGAAATAATTGACCTCAATTCAAATCAATTCAACAAAAATTTTAACTTACTTTCTGTCTTAGAAACAACTCCAAGACAGAAGGGCAAAGGCTAGGCAGTCAGAGTTAAGTGACTTGCCCAGGGTTACATAGCTAGGAAGTGTTTAAGGCCAAATTTGATCCCAGATCCTCCAGACTCCATCCCTTGTGCTCTATCTACAAGACCATCTAGTTGCCCCTCAACAAATGTTTAAGGGCCTACTCTATGGTGGGTACATTTCTAGCTACTAGGGATACAAAGACAAAATGGAATAATCCAGTAATCCAGTAATCCAATAAACATTAATTAAGTACTTACAATGTGTCAGGCACTGTGCTAAATTCTGAGGATATAATTTTAAAAAAAGGAAGACAGTTGTTGCCTTCAGTTAGCTTGCAATCTAAAAGCAGAAGACAACACACAAAAGGAGGCAGGAAAGGGAGGAGGAGAATACCAAAGGGTACCCAGTATGAGGGCTTCTTATTCCATAGAGTTAAAACCAGGTGGAATGGAATGATCTGAGAATCTAGTTTCTGCCCTCTATAAAGGAAGGTATAGGGAGGACTGATACTCTGCCCTCAAGCCATCTAATCTGAGGGAAGGGAGGCTGAAGCAGGTATTGTCAATCAAGGCTTGAGTTAGCTGCTTGTTCCCTGGAAACCAGATACAGCAACAGATGCAAGATGAAGGCAGCCATCCTTTGCCTTCAAGGATAGTGATGCACTCATATGAACCAAAGAAGATTAGAGAGTGAATGAGCTGGGGAGGAAATATTGTGAGCTTCCTTTTGGCTATGCTGAGTTTGAGACACCCATTGAACAACTGAATAGAGATGTCTAACTGACCATTGGTGATGCAGGACTGGAGTTCAGGAGAGAGAGAGAGTAAACCTAAATGTACAGACTTGGAAATGGTTTTCTTAGAGATAGTACTAGAAACTAAGATGGTACTACCAAAGGAGAGAATGTAAAGAGGAAAAACAAAAGAGCCCAGGACAAAGCTTTGAGGGATTCTCACTCTCGGCAGGAAGGAGGATTGTGATCCAGGAAAACAGATTGAGAAGGAGCAGACAATAAACTAGGAGGAAAAGCAGGAGAGTATAGTGTCATGGTGACTGAGAGAGAAGAGAACACTCAGAAAGAAGGAAGGGATGGCCAACGGCATCAAAGCTGCAATGGAGATAAGATTCCTTCCATTTCTCACCCCAGCTCTGTCACCAACCAGATGCATCATCTTGGGCAAGACCCTTTACCATTCTGTGGCAATTTCTTAAGACATAAAATGGGGTTATCTGGCTTACCTCTGTAAAAATAATAATGGAGAGTTATAAAAATAGATGGGAAAACTATGCCAATACAGGTTCAAAACTGTTCAGATACTTTTGATAGATGTAATCAAAAGTATCTTCAGTGATAAAGTGAAGTGAAGCTCAAATGGGAACTTCCCTTCAGGACCAGGCACAAGGACATTAAAGAGACTCTTATTACAAAAAATAAAATCTTTATTGAAATATATAAGGATAACAAGGATTTCTAATTCTAAGGGATTCTAAATCCACAGAAATAAACTCCCTGGTTCTGCAAGGAACCACTTCTCCTGTGTCTCACAGGCTATACTAATCTTCCCTGATCTGACTAACACAAATTTATACTATTCTAAATAAAACTACCACTAATATTCTTATAATTCTTAACTTCACCTTCCAGTTATAAAATAACAAAGGCTAGCTGGTTGAGTCTCAATAAGAATCACATTAGGATTCAGCCTTAACAGACTCAGAGTCCAAACCAAAGACCAGATCTTTCTTTGGTCTTCTCAGATATAAACCAATTTATGAAGACAGAAATAGATAGCCAATAGTGTTTCCCACGTTGGAAAAAGAAAAAACTAAGCTCATTCAGGTCTTTCCCTCAGGCAGAGAGAGGCAAAGATGTTACCTTCTCCAGATCTGAGAAAGAATCTGTGTGTGTGTGACTCTGTCAACTGCCAGAGACCAACTGCCACTCCCAGAGCAAGTAACAGACACAGAATAACAGTTATAACTGTCAACATTTGAAACTGACCCGCTCTCAGCTCTGCTTCAAACTCCAATTCTTTTTCAAGCCAGCTTCTCTACTTCTTATCTCTAAACTAATAAAACAATACTTATGTTCTAATATCATCCTTATACCTCCCAGGACTTTTAAAGGTTCCATTTTGTTCACTGGTTTCTCAGTCATCTCTGATTCTATGTGGCCCCATTTGGGGTTTTCTTGGCAGAGATACTAGAGTGGTTTGCCATTTCCTTCTCCAGTTCATTTTACAGATGAGAAAACTGAGGCAAACAAGATGAACAAAGATTCACCCAGAGTCACACAGCTAAGAAGTGTCCAAAGCCAGATTTGAACTAAATGATGAGTCTTCCTGACTCCAGGCCCAGCACTCTATCCACTGTGCCACCTAGCTGCCTCTGCCTGGATCATAGTAGGTCTTTAATAAATGATTATTGATTGTTTGGATGATTTTAAGTGTAATAATTAAAATAGTAGTTGACAATGATATGCTGCTTTTTAAAGTTTACATAGAGCTTATGTGAGCCCTGTGAGTTAAGTGTCATTATTATACCCATTTTTTGAAGATGAGAAAATTGAGTCTTAAAAAAATATAAGTGATTTGTCCATGCTCACAAGGTTAGTAAATATCAGAGACAAGATTTAAATCCAACTCTTCCTGAGTCTAGGGCCAGTTTATCGACTCTACCATACTATCTCTCTCCAACAAAACAGTATCATTAACAAGGCATAAATAATTTCATCTTCTTTTAATTCAAGAAGGAAGTAACAAATAGAAGCAGCTCAGCAGAGAGAGTAACAGGCCTCAAGTCAAGAAGACGTGAGGCCAAATAACTTACTTCTCTGGCTAATAGAGCACTTAGCAAGGGATAGCCAGGCAGTTCAGTGGCTAGAGAGAAAGACCTAGGGATGGGAGGTCCTGAGTTCAAATATGAGCTTACATACTTCCTAACTGTATGACACTAAGCAAGTCATTTAAGCACAGTCCCTGCCAACCCAGACCAGATGCAGACTGGTCAAGCTGAATCCACAAAACTTCCTCACCTATGCAGGGTAGTTTGACCTCAGACACAGAGTCTTCTGCTTAATGGTCAAGGTACTTTCCTCTCTGGTACATTAATAAGTGGTGCTTAATAAGTGCTCATTCCCTTATGTAGGATTATTATATAAATTGTCTTACTTTATACATTGTTCTTATTATATAAATATGTTGACTATATAAAGAGATTCTTACATTTGTGTTTTCATACTTTCTCCATACATTATTGATGCATTTAAGAAATTTTTTCAAACACCTTCTGTCTTAGTATCAATTCCAAGAGAGAACAGCGGCAAGAGCTAGGCAATTGGTGTTAAGTAACTCATCCAGGGTCATACAACTAGGAAGTGTCTGAGGCCAAACTTGAACCCAGAAACTCCCAACTCCAGGCTTGGTGCTCTATATAGACTTTGCTACCTAGCTGTCCCTGTTCATAATTTTTTTTAAACCCTTACCTTCCATCTTAGAATCAAAACTGTGTATTGGTTCCAAGGCAAAAAAGTGGTAAGGGCTAGGCAATAGGAGTTAAGGGTCTTGCCCCAGGCCACACAGCTAGGAAATATCTGAGGCCAGATTTGAACCCAGGACCTCCTGTCTCTGGGCCTGGCTCAAAATCTACTGAGCCACCTAGCTACCCCTCCCTTTTAAAAAACTTTTTTTAGATCCTTACCTTCCATCTTAGAATCAATATCATGTATTGGTTCTAAGGCAGAATGATTTTTTAATGAGGGACTAACTGAAATAGGGGTCAAGCTTGGGTTAGGAGTTTATTTTGATCTCAGCAATTTGAGATAATGGATGAGATTGGTTCTGGTTCATAAATGGCTCACTAAATTTTTTTTTTAACTTTGCTTTGGTTCACAGTTGAGTTAAAATAATTAATATCTAGATTTGGCTTAAGGTTCCATATATTAGTGTATTTCTTCCCAATTGTCAGCACACAGTTCAGTTAAAGGCTTTGCTTTGAATAACAAGAGCAAAGGGCAGCCACGCCATGTGGAGACGCCAGTCTGCTTGGCACGTTAGCTGTTGTCCACACACACTCATCCCTTCTCTTCTCATGTACCTTCCAAAAAAGAGAAACCAGAACTTAAGGGGAAAAACAAAATGGTTAACCTCTCTTCAGACCCTCTGAAACCCTATCCTGACCTCAAAGCTTCAGCAGTAGTCTTTCTCTCTGGTCTAGCTAGAGAAACAAGCTGGTTTCCTGATGGGCTATTGCCCAAAAGCCAGAAGGAAAAATAGCCACCATAATTAGGGGGTTAGGGTAGAGGAACCATAAGAGATCTGAGAAGTAAGGGAACATCTTTTCCAAAGCCCTCATTTTACAAATGAGGAAACCGAGGCTAAGAAGGCTAATGATTTGCCCAAGATCACCAAGCCAGTAAGAAATAATAACAACTAACATTTATTGGGAATGATAAAGTCAATAAACTGGTTAACATACTTTACCTTATTTGAGCCAAAATCATAGCAGCATTCTGAGGTGGGCATTTCAGGTTATATGATCCCTACTTCTCAAACAAAAAGTCTGAGGCTTGAAGACCTCATATGACTTGCCCATGGTACCATGTTGTTCAGTCATTTTTCAGTCTTCTACTCTTCATCACTTCAGTTAAGGTTTTCTTTTCTTTTTTCTTTTATTTCTTTTAAATTTTAATAAATTTCCACATGAGTTTTCCACAGACATATGATCCATATTGTCTCCCTCCCTTTTTTCCTCCCTCCTCCCAGAGCTGGCAAGCAATTCAGTCTGGGTCTCTCTCTCTCTCTCTCTGTCTCTGTCTCTCTGTCTCTGTCTCTGTCTCTCTCTCTGTCTCTGTCTCTCTCTCTCTTCCTCTCTCTTCCTCTCTCTCTGTCTCTCTCTCTCTGTCTCTCTGTCTCTCTCTGTCTCTGTGAATGAGACAACTAGATCTGAAGCTTCTTTACTTACCAATCTTCATTTACACCGATGTGCCAAATTCCATGCAAATTCAATATTGATTAATCAATAGATTTAACTGGAGAAAATGTCTGCCCACAACATTATCATTACAAACCTAAAAAGTAGGTACTATTTTTATTCCCATTTTACAGATGAGGAAAACTGAAACAGAATTTAAGAAATTTCTCCAAAGTCACATAGCAAATGAGTTTCCAAACATGGATTTGAACCTGAGTCTTTCTGATTCCAGGTTCAACCATCCACTATATCACCAAAATGCTAAAGAAATATGATTTCTCTTTGATCAGAGCCTGAAGGCACAAGACTCTATTCCAGTGTACTAGTTGCATGTTGTCCTTTATCCTCAAAAGGGACTAAAATGGCATCACTGATGACATCTTTTGACTTGTGCATAAATTGGATTTAAATCTACGAGAAAAAACACTATCCACATTAAGAGGGGAAACTGTGGGAGCAGAAACACCAAAGAAAAACAACTGCTTGAATACATGGGTCGAGGGATATGGTTGGGGATGTAGACTCTAAATGAACATCCTAATGCAAACACCAACAACATGGAAACAGGTTTTGATCAAGGACACATGTAATACCCAGTTAAACTGTGCATCAGCTACGGGAAGGGTGGGTAGAGGGAAGAAAGGGAAAAAATATGATTC
Source organism: Monodelphis domestica (assembly GCF_027887165.1). Taxonomy (NCBI): domain Eukaryota; kingdom Metazoa; phylum Chordata; class Mammalia; order Didelphimorphia; family Didelphidae; genus Monodelphis; species Monodelphis domestica. Next base: position 288,484,220 of record NC_077228.1, on the reverse strand, counting down.
TTGTAACCAAGAAATAATGTTATAAATTGATTAAATAAATTAATTTAAATTTTTAAAAATTGGATTTAAGTGAGGCAGAGTTGCACAAAGTCATTTAAGGAATTAAAATTAAGGGTTTGACTAAAATATATGAAAATTACAAATAATATGTTGGTCTCTGATTTAAAATATTATAGCTCAAATCAAAGTGACTTTCAATAGTTTTTATTTTCAAAATAGGTGAAGAAAGTGAAAGTTGAGAAATACAAAAGGAAGATAGAGAAAATATTTAGCCTATCACACTAAATTTTGCTCTGGTGCTCAACTCAGCTCGGAGTAACTTGTTAACCCTTGACCAGAATTAATCTCTCTCCAGAAATCAGAAAAGGAAAGCCAGCTATTCACTCATCCAAGTTCCCTCTAAGAGGCAATTCAAGCTGAAGATGACAACCCATCAAGGAAAATTCCTGAAGTGGACCTCTAGCCCCAGAAATTCATGGCTTTTATAGTGACTTCTTATCCCTTCCCCTCTTCACAGTGACCAATCACAGCTTTCAAATTGTCTAGCATTGCCCAGAGGGGCAGTGTCTTAAAGGATCCACTTCTCATCCTCTGGAGGTGTAAACTCTTATCAAAAGGATTCATAATTTCCTGCCCGGTTGAGTTGTTACCCACTTTAGCAAATGACTTGCAAACATTTTACTTAGTGTCTGGTGATGTACTAAGTAGGGGTACTTAAATTAGAGTTAACCAAGTGTTAACTCAAAATAAACAAAGAGAATAAAGAATTCCCTTTCACAGTTATCAGCCTCACTCTCTGTTCCAGAGTATCCAAATCCAATGGTAAAGCCTCTACCATCTCCAGAAGTCTGTCCAAGTTCATGTTTCATGTTTCCATGACACTTATTTATCCATCTCCATGATCCCCTTTCCCTCATGTCTTCAAATTTTCCCAATATACAAGATAAATAAAACTAATTAACAGAGGGAAGACAGTAGAATTAAAAAGGGTTGGAGAAGGCTTCTAGTAAAAGATGGGATTTTAGTTGAGACTAAAAGGAAGCCAGGGAGATCAGTAGTTGAAGTGTAAGAGGGAGAGTGTTCCAGGCATAGGGGAGCATCAGAGAAATGGAGTGTTTTGTTCCTGGAACAGCTGGGAGATAGGTGTCACTAGATCAACATGTCAGGGGGAGGAAGACAGGAAAGTTAGGACTGAGCTGGTTTATGAAGGGCTTTGAATGCTAGAGCATTTCATATTTGATCCCAGAGATGACAGGAAGCTACTGGAGTTTACCAAGGGCTCAAGAGGTTCACACAAGCATTTTAGGAAAATCGCTTCAGTGGTGACTGGAAGATGGTTTTGAGTGAGGAGAAAAATGTAGAAAAAAGACCTAGAAGTCATCACAAGCCTCCTGAGTCAAGAAAGATCAGGCTGGCACAGAAGGGAAGGAGTCAATATTGCAAAACAGAGGAAACCATGGAGTCAAGACACGAAGGTCACCAAGCCAGTGATAGGAAGGGGCAGGCTCCCACTTTGATACCAAAAGAATCAGCAAAACTGAAAAAATAATAATAATCTCCATCTCCAGGCAAATCCAGATCCTGCATCATAACCACTTGAGGAAGAAAGGAATTAAGCTTTTTCAAATCAAAGAAGAAATAACAGTTCACATTCTACAGTAATTTTCTCACTACAGCCTTACCTGTGAGATGAATGTTGCCAGGATTTTTATTCCCTGGAAGTAAGCATTATCCAGAGAGGAAGGAAATAACTTGCTCAAAGTTATAGGAGCATATAGAGGGATTTCAGTGACCATCTCATTCAACCTCCTCATTTTATAGATAAGGAAAATGAGGAAGGAAACAAGTATTAGTGCCTACTGTATGAGAGGCTCTGTGCTAAACATTTTGCAGATCTCTCTTTTGATCCTCACAACTCTGAGAGGTAGGTGCTAGTATTATCCACATTTTGCAGTTGAGAACACTGAGGCAGGCAATAGTTAAATGACTTGCCCAGCAAGTAAGTGTCAGTCCTGATTCCACACCCAGCACTCTGCCTGCTATATCCCCAGCTTATTTTCCTGGGGCTAGGAAGGCTAAATGAATGTCATAGAGGTAATAATCAGTTTCCAAGTGGGGATTTCAACCTAGATAAGCTAGCAGGGGTTAGGGTCAAAATTTAAACCCAGTATTTTACTGGATTTGTGCCTTTGTCCTACAACACATCAGCACATTGTCAGAGAGGATAAAACAGAGAGAGAATGAGACAGACAGACAGACAGAGATAAAGGAACAAAGACAGAGTCAGAGAAGGAAATAGAGGCCAAAAGATAGAGACAGAAATAGAGATATAAAATCAGAAACAGAGATAGAAGAGACAAAGAGATAGAAACAGAAACAGAGAAGAGAGGTAGAGAAAGAGAGAAACAGAGACGAAGACAGAGACAGCAAAAATACAGAAATAAAGTCCTAGACAGAGACAGAGAAACAAAGACAGAGCAAATAGACACAGACAAAGAATTAGACAGAGACAGAAAGTCAGAAAGGCAAAAAAAGAGATAGAGAAAAAAAGAGAAATAGAAGTAGAAACAGAAATAGAGACAGAGACAGAGGGACAGAGAGGTAGAGGAGACAGAGAAAAAGGCAGAGACAAATTGGGACAGAGGGACAAAGATACAGAAATAGAGATAGATAAAGACAGAGAAACAAAAAGAAACAGAGACAAAGAAGCAAGGGGTGACAGGCAGACATACAGAGGCAGAGATAGAGAAAGACAGAAAGAGACAGAGGCAGAGAGACAAAGAACCAGACAGAGATAGAAAGAGACAAACACACAGAAAGACAGAAAGAAATAAAAAAACAAAGAGAAACAGGCGAAAACAGAGAGATGCAAACAGAAATAGAGGCAGAGACAAAAGACAGAAAGAGAGACAGAAAAGAGAGACAAAGAAGTAGAGGAGACAGAACAGAGAGACAAACAAATAGAAGAGACAGAGAAAAAGACAGAGAGAGATGAATTGAGACAGAGAGACAAAGATATAGAAATAGAACAGAGAAAAAGATGGAGAGGCATAGAGAAACAGAGAGAGAGAGAAACAGAGAAAGAGAAAAACAGAGAGAGAGAGACTGGCAGACATATGGAGACAGGGACAGAGACAGACAGAAAGAGAGAGAAAGATGCAGGAAGAGATAAAGAAACAGTTACATATGAGAGTAAGAATGAGAAAAAATAAATAAAAGGAGAAAAAAGAAGAAAGAGAAAGAAATAGAGAGAGAGAGAATAAAGGAAAGAGAGGAGAGAAAGGATTTTTTTCTCCTTACTGTAATGTTAGTTAAAGTAAACCCCAACATTATGGAACAAAACCCTCTGTTTAAATTGGCTGCCTTTGTTTCTGGGCCAAAGACGTCCCTTATGGTGCAGCAGGGGCACAGCCTACTGGCCAAAGCTGGACTTGTCCTTCAGCTTGTTGCATCCAAACCCTTCCTTCTAGAGCTAGGAGTATAGAAGAGATCTCCTGTGATCTACAAAGGGACAAATGCCACTGGGATTCATCGGGTTGCTAACACTCCCTGGCCACAGAGCAAAGGACCCTGTGTCTTGAGGCCAAAATTCCCTGCAAGGGGAAGAGAGCTACGAGGATGAAGCCTGACCAGGCAGCATCTGGACCAGGCTAGGCCAATGGGTGCTGTGGACCTTCACTGACCTTGAAAGTAGTTTCTAGGAGTTACTTTCTAGAGACCATGCTGCCTGGATTCTTGGGGCAGGAGTGATGGGAGGCCATAGTGGAAGGAAGAAAATAAGCATTTATTAAGTACCTGCTATATGTCATGCATTGGGCTAAATGTTTTTTTACAAATCTTACCTTACTTCATCCTCACAATAACCATAGGAGGTAGATGCTATTAATTTCCCCATTTTACAGTTGAGGAAACTGAGGCAGGCAATGGTTAAGTGATTTGCCCAGGGTTTAGAATGCCCAGGATTTGCCCTGATTCATTCACACAGCTAGAAAATGTCTAAGGCTGGAATTGAACTCTGGTCTTCTATTGCTCTCGACACTATGAATGCTAACCTTGCACTCACTTTCAGAAGAACAGTCTTCCGTCACAACTTGATGGGCTATATATTCATTCAATAGTGACAGTCATGAAAACCAGTCCAGGATAGGTCCCTTTGAACTCCTGGAGGAACTGGAGAAGAGCCTCAATTTCCTTATCTACAAAAATGGGGGAACTCTATTATTGACTAATAAATTTAGACCTGAAAGTCAATCAATTGCTATAAATCAGCATTTATTAAATACTTACTATGTGCCTAGCACTTTGCTAATAGATAAAATATAGTCTCCCAAAGGATCACAGGGGGAGATGTGCAGGTGGAAAATTTGCCACACCTGAGCTACATTCCCAGCATCCTTTTAAGTTACATCCTTTTTACGTACGGAGGCTTGAGAGATAAATTTGGCTGAGACCCACGATGCAGGGCTTTTTTTGGGAACTTGTGCTTTTGGTAAAGTGCTGCAGGTATGAGACTCTGGCTCTCTTTGCTCTTGACTGAAAGAACCTTTTTTCTTTGCCTTTTCTCTTTTTTTTTTAAACCCTGGCCTTCTGTCTTGGAATCAATACTCTGCATTGGTTCCAAGGCAGAAGAGTGGTAAGGGCTAGGCAATAGGGGTTAAGTGACTTGCCCAGGGTCACACAGCTGGGAAGTGTCTGAGGCCAGATTTGAACCCAGGACCTCCCACTCTAGGCCTGGATCTCAATCCACTAAACTACCCAGCTGCCCCCTTCTCTGTTGATTATTATTAAAAATCCTACAATGTATAGTCCTGCTCCAGCTCATATTCTAACAAGAAAGACTGCATTTGGATAACTGCGTTCTAGACATATAGAATATAACTTATTTATATCTTATAAGAAAGGCTGGGGGCAGGGGGGGGGGGGTATCTAGGAAAGCTCTGGGTCTGGAGTCAGGAAGACTCATCTTTGTGAGTTCTGACCCCAGACATTTACTACCTGAGCAACCCTGGACAAGACACTTAACCTTGTCTTTGCCTCAGTTCCTCATCTGTAAAATGAGCTGGAGAAGGAAATGACAAACCACTCTAGTATCTCTGTGAAGGAAACCCCCAAAAGGGGTCACAACGAGTCAGAAACAACTGAACCAACTAAACAACAGTAACCTTCCTCCTTCCTCTAAGTTCTTCTCGGGGAACATCCAGAACATTGTAGGAGAAAATTGATGAGAAAGGACCGTGACAACATAAGGCAGTTTGCTTTGGGAATGAGCTCGTACACACACACACACACACACACACACACACACACACACACTCACACTCACATACACACACGCTCACACACTCACAAATACTTTTGGGGGGGTAAAAAAAAGAGAGGTTCAAGTGAACTAAAATGTTTTTAAGAACAACCACCACTTGTTCTCATTTCCTGCCCCTTCCCGTTGCCCAGTGCCAATTCAAAGTCTCAGCCTGGGCTTCCATTTAGAGGGTGAGTGGAAGGATGGGAAAGAAGGGACGGGACAGGGAGCTTGTCCTTAGTCCAGCCTGTTTCAGGAGCCCACCCAGGCTGCTCAGTGGAAGAAGTTCAGACCAACCATCCTTTACCAGAAGATTGCAGCGGTCAAGGCCAGGTCTTCTCTTGGCCCTGGTCCCTGCCAATTTCACTCCTGTGCACCCTCCGGGCTGACAGTGTGTCTCTCCAGTGAGGAATATGGGGAGAGGACGGTGGTCTCCTCAGAGCTGAAAGCGTATTTCAGAGGAACAGTTTTCCCTGTAAGAAAGGTAATATCCTGGCTGGGCTGCCTGCCTTCCTGCAGTTAACTAGAATACCACCCAACAGGGCTTTTGTTGGCTGCCATTTCCCATGGAAATGCCTCAAATACTTTTCCTCTTGGCATTTTTGCCCTGGAGACGGGGATGGAGACAATACTGCTACAAAAGGAGGCTTGTGACTTTTTCTTCCTAACCATAGATGGGCAGAAAGGCATCAGATATGGCGCCACCATTCTGCCCCCACCCACTTTGGAACCCCCACCTTCCCGGTAGTTAGAGGTTGAAAGGGGGAATGGTGGACATAATTGCATCATCTTGCCTTGGTCTCTAGGGTTGGGCTATGACTGAGATAGGGAGGTTGCCGATACCTTCATTTCCAAGTCAATATAGCTACAGAGGAAGCCTTATCTTGTGGCAAATAAATAAATAAAACAGGAGGAGGTAATGGTGTAGTGGAAAAATAACTCAAAGCATGGGTTCAAATCCCTGCTCTACCATTTACTCACTTGTGTGACTTTGGACAAGACATATTCCCTCTCTGGGCCTCAGTTTTCTCCTCTCTAAAATGGAAGTATAGCTAAGCTCTCACCTAACTCTAGTCGACAATCCTACAAAACCATTTTATAGTATATTGCTTTTTGTCCTTTGGGAGCCATCTTTGCACATGAGCATTGTTGTTGTTGAGTCGTTTCAATCACATCCAACTTGTTGTGACCCTCTTTGGGGATTTTCTTGGCAAAGATACTGCAGTGGTTTTCTATTTCCTTCTCCAGCTCATTTTACAGATGAGGAAACTGAGGCAGAGTTACATGGCTTACTCAAGGTCACATAGCTAGTAAGTATCTGAGGCTAAAGAATCTTCCTGATTCCAAGTCCAGTGTTCTATCCACTGCATCATAGGTATGGGGGAGTAGATATGGATTACAAGGCAGATCACCAGCTTAAACATGTCTCCCAGTGATGTCCCAAATTCCACCATTATTAAACTCGTTCTACCATTACTAACTCATCCCTTTAGGTTAATTATCTTCTCTCTTCTACAGGTTTTTCTTTCAATACAGATGCAGCTTTATTAAGTTCATAATCCCCTCACATTATTTCAACATCTCTGTTAACCTTCATGCCTAGAGCTATCTTTGATTGGGCACCTCCTTGGTGGCGGCGAGAGATCCCAGAGATGAACTTCACCTCCTTCGAAACTGAGCCTACCTGGGCAGGTAGGAATTGCACCTTTGCTTGGCGTGAACTATACAGTTTTTCCTGGCCCCTTATGAACCTTTGGAAAGACTAAGACCTGGCTAAAGTGACCAGGTGGCCACGTTTTGCCAGGAGCTCTAGTTTTCACCTTGGAGTGCCTCTATCATGGAGTGCCCACCCATATCCTTCATGCCCCCAAACCCACACCCACCCCAATCACCCCACACAAAAGATCCCCAGCTCAAGTCTTGGGCAGCATGACTTCACTAAAGGGAGGAAGGAGAATGGAGAAATATGATGGTGAGTTAGCCAGCTAGCGAGCAGGTGCCTTCTGTGCAATGTGACAAATAATTGACCCTTTAAGTTTTGAACAGTCCTCTCCAGCTCTAAATCTATGATCCTTGATCAGTCTTCTGATACTTCAAGCCCTTTCTGGGCTGCTCATCCTCCTTTGGCGTCCACCTTTCACCCTACTCTCACCTGTGGTTCCAAGAAGCTATAGCATGCTCAGCAGCCAAACTCACTAAAACTGTCTTGACAGACAGGCTGCACCAGGCTGAGGGTAACTGCAGACCTCGAACCCCAAGCATGTGAAGTTTTCTCCTGGAGGAAGGACACATGAGAACACTTTGCTTCAGTGGCCATGAAGGTGGCTGAAGCAGGCACCATGGAGCACCTAGAGCTTAGGCAGACCTCAAAGACACCAAGGTCATCCACTGCATCCCAAGTCATCATAAGGCATCCCAGCTTTTGTCTTGCCACTGGACTTTGATGACTAGAGGAGAGAGTGAGGCTAACTTTAACTCTCAAATCAAAGCATCACCACATGAAGTTATTAGTCCTCTTTGAAACAAAAGACCAACAACTTTTGCCTTAATCCACTGGAGAAAGAAATGGCAAATCACTCCATTACCTTTCCCAAGAATGCCCCATGGACAGTACTGGCATGCTATAGTCCTTGAGGTCACAAAAGATCAGACATTATTGATCAATAATCATCTCTTATTGGGTTGTTACCCTTTCCCTGGCCCTGACCTCACATCTAGATAAGAGTCATCACTAAACTATATTAAAAAGTGCATCATTCCTAAACTAGAAACTTGGTGCCATAAGTAGGGTTAGGAATTCAACACTGTATAAGGATATAGAACAGTTGTTGAGGGAATGCAGAGGAAATGAAAGAATATGAAAGTGAGGGGGAAAAGGAAGGAAGGAAAGGAGGAAGGAAGGAAGGAAGGAAGGAAGGAAGGAAGGAAGGAAGGAAGGAAGGAAGGAAGGAAGGAAGGAAGGAAGGAAGGAAGGAAGGAAGGAAGGAAGGAAGGAAGGAAGGAAGGAAGGAAGGAAGGAAGGAAGGGAGGGAGGAAGGAAGGAAGGAAGGAAGGGAGGGAGGAAGGGAGGAAGGAAGGAAGGAAGGGAGGGAGGGAGGGAGGGAGGGAGGAAGGGAGGAAGGGAAGAAGGGAGGGAGGGACCACATCTTCCAGAGTTGGGCCAAAATATGGTAAATGTGGGGTAGAGAAGAGAGTGGAGGCAGAGGTGGAAAAGGACCAGGGAGCAAGCAGGGGCTACATTATTCCGTGGTTCAGTGACTCACATGCAGTTGGTCTCTATTTATAATGCAGCAAGTGGATGTGGTCATTAATTTTCTTTGGTGAACCAGAATTGGGACCAAAGTATGTTGCTCTGTGCATAAGAATAGTAATGATCAGGAAGGCGGAACTCTGGCGTTGGAGGGGGAGAACTGAACAGGAAGAGCAATGTGTGGAAAGATGAATTTTGGTATTTTGGTTTGAGTTTTCCAACCATGAAGACATGTGTTTTGAAAGTCGGCCTGGGATCATGACATGGTTCATCAGGCAATCATTTTCTAGAGTAGGGCAGAGGCTGTAAGGTTGGAGAGATGGTGATGATGGCCATTCCAGTAGCTGCCACTGAATTATTGAGAATGGGTAATAAGCATTTAATAAATGTGTTATCTGATGGATGCACACAACAGATCCTCTCTCACCTTTCTCATCTTGACCAACTCTTTCCTTTAAAAAGCTGCCTAGGAGTAAGAAGGTGGCTCAGTGGATTGAAAGTCAGGCCTAGAGAGAGGAGGTCCTGATTCAAATCTGGCCTCAGACACTTCCTAGCTATGTGACCCTGGGCAAGTCACTTAACCCCCATTGCCTAGCCCTTGCCATTTTTCTGTCTTAGAACTAATATATAGTATTGATTCTAAGATAGATTAAAAAAATAAGAAAAGCACAAAACCCCAAATAAAACGTGAGTTCTAGTCTTGTCTCTACTACTGTCTGATCTTGGCCATCCATCTCATTTCTTCTCCAAGCCCTACTTGCCTCCCCTATAAATTGAAAACATTGTGGGACAAGTTGGTGGTTCAGTGGATTGAGAACCAGGCCTAGAAATGAGAGGTCCTTGGTTCAAATATGACCTCAGACACTTGGGCAAAGTCACTTCACCCCCATTGCCTAGCACAAAAAAAAAGGAAAGGAAAGGAGAGAAGAGAGGAGAAGAGAAGATAAGAGGAGAGGAGAGGAGAGGAGAGGAGAGGAGAGGAGAGGAGAGGAGAGGAGAGGAGAGGAGAGGAGAGGAGAGGAGAGGAGAGGAGAGGAGAGGAGAGGAGAGGAGAGGAGAGGAGAGGAGAGGAGAGGAAAAACCCTAAATTCTCTTGCTTTTATTTATTTTTTTAATAAATTTATGTATGAGCATCTTAGCCCTTCCTTCGATCCCTGCATCACAGGAGGCATCATCTGGGAGACAGATATGTGTATATAAATTGTGTCTTTCCTGTCTCCATTTTTCAGGTCTTTCTCTAGAGGTGACATTCACAAGTTATTCTTCAAGTATTAAGCCTGTGGCTATGTAGAAGATTCTCTTGGTTCTGCTCCTTTTGCTCTTCATTCCCCCTGTAGTTCTTCACAGGTTTCTTCGTTAGTTGGCCTGCTCATTTTTCTTAGCACACAGTCGTTTTCTACCTGAACTCTCTCTTGCCACCATCCAGTGAGATGAAAGCAAGGTCTAATAGAAGATTCAGAGTTCTACAACTGGAAGAAACCTCAGAGGTAATCTATATTCCTACATAGATCTTAAATTTTGTTGTTGTTTAATAGGTTTTCAACCTGTCTGCCTCTTCATGACCCCATTTGGGGTTTTCTTGACAGAGATACTGGAGTGGGTTGCCATTTCCTTCTCCAGCTCATTTGACAGATAAGGAAACTGAGGCAAACAAGATTAAGTGACTTACCCAAGGTCACATAGCTAGTAATCGTCTGAAGTTTTATTTGAACTCAGGAAGATGAGTCTTCCTGAATGCAGCCTGAGCACTCTATCCACTAGATCACATAGCTACCTCTCCTTAAATTTACAGATGAGGAAACTGAGGTACATGGAGTGAAGAAATAGCTTGAACAAAGTCAAAACAAAAATTGATAGTAAGCCTCAGAGCTGAGATTTGAACCGTAGGTCTCTGAACCCCAGAGTTATTTTTCTAGGGTTTCCACCATCCTCACCCCCACCACCCTCCCACTATGCCCGGATTGCTTAGTCTGCAAGTCAGCCTGGCTCTCCCTTGACATCCTTCTCAGACAATTAGTCACATCAGTGGCCCAACTGGGCTCAGAAGCCAAAAGCAAAACTCTTTCCAGCTGTTAGCTGCAGGGAGCCAGATGTGACCAGCCAGGCCTTCATCCTTACTTCTGTGGCCACAGAGCGGGCCAAGGACGAAGAGAAGGCAGGAGGAAGGAGTGGTGGCCAGGGGACATAACTGGGGTGATCCAGGCTATGTCTTGCGGTCCCTTTGGAGAGCACGGGGAAAGGCAAATGGTCAGGAACCAGGTACTTTTGATGGTGGAGGGGCCATGACTCAGGGAGCCTCAGGAGGAGAGTTAGTGGGGTTGGGGGAGAATGAGAGCAAGAAGATGCTAATCGAAATGAGTCAGCATGGCACTAGTCAGTGTGGGAAGGCAGCTGTTGGTCATCTGGTCTTGGTCCTCCTTGAACAGCTATAATGTAGAAAGGCAAGAACACAACTTTGGATGGGGCAACTAAGTAGCACAGTGGATAGAGCACCAGACCTGGTGTTGTCCAGGTACAAATCTGACCTTAGACATTTCCTAGCAGTGTGATCCTTGGCAAGTCACTTAAACCTGCTGGCCTAATATTTTTTCTTCTGTCTTTGATGGTAAGGGTTTGAAAAAAACTGCTTTGGAGACAGAGGGCTTGAGTTTGAATCTTGACTTCATTACTTTGCACCTTATACATTTCAGCAAGGTACTTTCTTTCTCTAAGGCCTCAGTTTCCCTATATGCAAAATGTAGAGCTCTAAAGTCTGTCATGGTTCTGAATCTTAAGATCCCCTGTGTAATCCCCTCAAACTATGTCTAGGACAGCTGCCACCCACCACCAAATCCTCAAATCCTTGATAGGAATAACCTTGTTGGCTCCCTGCTACTAGTTAGCCCTATGCACAGAACACAAAATTGGAAGTGGTATTGGGAAGAGAAAACCAGACCAAGAATCTATAAATCGGTATAGCCTAGATTGTTCTAAGATATCTTTATCTCAACTTTCAGGACCATTGATGAGTTCAGTTCCAGCTAGCTATTTTGCTTCTTGGAGTTCTAGGTATATGTTTGAAGGGTCAAGGGTCTCATGCCATCCCTTTGAACGCCCACTGGTATGCTTCCACCAAGACTTGTTGCTCTGTCCTTTCATGGTGTCTGACTCTTCATGACCCTTTGTGGGATTTTCTTGGCCAAGATACTGGAGGAGTCTTCCCATTTCCTTCTCCAAATCACTTTACAAATGAAGAAACTGAGATAAATAGGGTAAAGTGATTCACCCAGACTCACACAGCTAATAAATGTCTGAGAGCAGATTTGAACTTGGGTCTTCCTGACTCCAGACCTGACCTCTATCCAATGTACCACCGCGCTACCCCTAGAGTACCCACTGGTGTGCTTTCCCGAAAGATGACCAATTGAAAATTAATCTTGGTTAGCCAACCTTAGGTAGCTTTTAGAAAACGGTAATTGATCAATATCAAATTGTTTACCACCTTGGGAGTAGGGAGGAATGGGAGGGAAGGAGGGAGGAAAGCAGAATCAGGAGAGAGAGAATTTGAAACTCAAGAATTTTTTAAATTAATATTAAAAAAATTTTACATGCAATTGGGGAAAAAATTAAACATTGTTTAAAAATAAACTGTAAGCAGTGGAGGGGAAGGAAGGAAGGAAGGAAGGAAGGAAGGAAGGAAGGAAGGAAGGAAGGAAGGAAGGAAGGAAGGAAGGAAGGAAGGAAGGAAGGAAGGAAGGAAGGAAGGAAGGAAGGAAGGAAGGAAGGGAGGAAGAAAGGGAGGAAGGGAGGGAGGGAGGGAGGAAGGGAGGAAGGAAGGAAGGAAGGAAGGAAGGAAGGAAGGAAGGAAGGAAGGAAGGAAGGAAGGAAGGAAGGAAGGAAGGAAGGAAGGAAGGAAGGAAGGAAGGAAGGAAGGAACCCCCATTGCCTAGCCCATACTACTCTTCTGCATTGGAACCAATACATGCTATTGATTCTAAGACAGAAGAAAAGGGTTTAAAACAAAAAAAGCAACATCAGCTTTAGAGTCAGAAAGACTCAGGCTCAAGTTCTGTTTCTGACACGTATTGGCTGGGCAAGTCACTAACTTCTTAGTGCCCCTCTATATTATAGACAAGTTGCTTCTCCACACAAATTTGAGCAACTTCACATGGAGGGAGTTTCTCACACCAAGAAAAACCATTGGGTTAGAATAGAAATATACACACAAAAGGAGCATCTAGGTAGCACAGTCTTGGAGTCAGGTGACCTGGTTTCAAATCTGGCCTCAGACATTTCCTGACTGTGTGACCCTGGGAAAGTCACCTAACCCCATTTGTCTTGCCCTTGCTCTTCTGTCTTATATACATATATACACGCATGTATATGAAAAATGCACATGGATCTATATGTGAGAGTGCATACACATATGCATGCATTTCTATATTTGGAAGAATCTGGCAGTTCCAAGAATCTTAATTGGCGCACTAGAAAACCCCGCGTCTGTGGAGGCATAGAGCTAATATTTTCCCTACCTTTCCATCAAAATGCCAAATGAATTGCACTCTGTCTGTCAGAGCGGTAACAGGGAATAACTGTGCAGGCTGGCTGGCAATTCCCCTATCCACCCCACGCCTCAGCCCCAACCTTCTCCCAAGGTTTCCAGGCCCAAATGTTTTTTCTAGTAGTGGCGCTTTCTCGGTCCAGGTTATAATCACAAGGCCCTGGGGGGCGGGGGTGGGGGGGGAGCTTCCGGTATAACAAATGGCCTACGGAGAGCTTTCAGAAAATTGCTTTTAAAAGACTCTTTGCAGTCAACTATGCAGGGAAATGAAATAAGTATCATGTTGATTTGCGTAAGTTATCACATGGGCCCCCCCAGCTCTCCGGCACGCTATGAAAAGACACGTTTCACTGGCTCCAAATAATGGACAAATTGTGACTATAAAGAGGGGTCTAAAGCAAAGGGCTCAGTGGCAAAGTTAGGGAGCGGGAAGAACACTGCAGTGAGCAGCATGTTAATCCCCAAGCCTTCCCCAAGGCGAAGAAGAGCCCCTTCGTTCCAAGGCTCTGACCTCCGGTAGAAGAAAGGTTCTCAGGCTGCCAAAGTCGATTGTAAGTTCAAATTTGAGAAAGTCACATCTGACAGCAGCCAACACAAGCCCTGACTTCCAGGACCAGCCTTTGCCTGCCTGAGTTTAGATGGTCTTGAAAGACTGTTCTTTACTTCCTTTCTGTGTGACCCTGGGCAAGTCACTTAGCCCCCATGGCCTAGCCCTTACTGCTCTTCTGCCTTGGAGCCAATACCCAGTATTAATTCTAAGATGGAAGGGAAGGGTTATTAAAAATAATAATAACAATAACAACACTCTACACCTCCTTTACTTCCTGCCTACTCTTCTCTTCTCTGGGTTCTTCGACCCAATTATACTTTCTTAGGCTCCTTTACTGGTTCAAGACCTATATCATGCTCATTGACTATGAGTGTATCCTAAAGGTCCATGTCTGGACTCTCACTCTGTGATCCCATGGGTTCAATTTTCTTTATGCGGATGACTCCCAGGTCTATATAATCTGCTCTGATCTTTCTAACACAACATAAAGCTGAATTCACTGTCTTTTCCTCAAAGCTTGGACATCCCTATTACTGGGGTTTTTCCCCTCAATAAGCATTTGTCTGTGACCCCCAACTGAAAAAACAAAACAGAGCCTTGTAACACATAGCCTCGTACAACAAATTCCCAAGTTGTCCATGTCCAGAATATTCCGTTCTGCATTTTGAATGCATCAAGGCTTTGCTTGCTGTCATCCGAGTTCTTAGCTTCAGCAGCAGCACCCTTTTCCCATCCTCCTCCCAGTCCTCTTACTCCTCAACTTTGGTGCCACCCTTGACTTCTCATTCCTACAGAAAAGGACAACGAGAAATTCCTTTCAAAAGTATCTTCTTTGGAAGCTGTCGCCAAGACTTCTCTTGGAGCCTAGGTAGTACCGCTGATAAAGTGCATCACTTTTTTACATTTGCCTTTTAATGCACCAATTTGGGAAGGGCAGCTAGGTAGCCCAAAGGATGGAGTACCAAGCCTGGAGTCAGGAGGCCTAAATCCGGCCTCAGACACTTCCTAGGTGTGTGGCCCTAGGCAAGTCATTTAACCCCAATTGCCTAACCCTCACCATCTTTCTGTCTTGGAATTGATACTTTATTTGGACACTAAGACAAAAGGTAAGGGTTTAAAAACAACCAATTTGGGGAGTAAATTCCTGCAACCTATTTAGACTTTCAGCTTATACCAGCTCTCATGGTAATGCCATAAATTCACTCTTTTCGGTTTCCTAAAACTTGTAATCTGGCTCTGAACCCCACCTCTCAACTGGAAATTGTATTCCAAGGCTGCCAACCATTTCTCAATTGCTAAATCTGAAAGCCTTTTCTCCGTCCCCGTTTTCCTTGACCTCCAGACTGCTTTCTGTCAAACATACCTCCTTTACACTGCTCTGCACCATGGCTTTCATTAGATCGCTACTCGTCACCTTTGCTAAATTATCTTCTACCTTCCGCCTTTAGGTGAAGTGCACTTGTAGGCTCTGTCCTCGGTATTAAAAACTCTTTTACTTTCCTTTCACTTCCCTCTCCCATATACACTAAAGACAACTGAATTTCCCTTATAATAAAGCATACTTAAGCAAAACAAACTAAAACACTGGTCGCATCTGACAGTGTCTATGGCTCGGTCCATACCTGTCTGAAGAGAGGAAGATTGTCCGTTTCTGAAAGAGGACCACTGGTCCTCTGCAGTCAATTGATCACTTTCCGCACTGTTCTCTTACATTATGGTTGTGTAAACTGCTACGAGATCTGCTGCCTTGCTGTGCATTGGTTCATTCAAGTCCTTCTGAGATTCTTTGCATTCTTCCACATCTTTGTTTCTTAAGTAGCACCACGTTATTTGTCCAACCACTCCCTAATCAATGGGCTCATACTTTGCTTCCAGATTTTTGTTAGTACAAAAAATGCTTATGTAAATATTTTTGTATATCTAGGATGAAACCAATAAGAAAGTTCAACGGCTGAGAGGGCGACACAGCAAGGCACTGTGGAGTGCTTGGGCGTGTTGGAGCACAAAGGACAACACGGCCACCCAATGCAGCTGAGGAAGTCTCCAGGTGTAACAACTTTTCGTGCCACTGGACCCAGGCTTCCAACGCCGAGAGAGTGGAACTGTCTCTGTGCATCAACTTTTCCACTTAAATCTCCTTCACGCACAAGTGTCTTTGTGCACGCTCATCTACATCATAGATGAAAGTGCACAAATACAATCGCCATCCTCGGTTACTGAGAGACTACTACTGCTACTATATCTAGGATGTTTCCCTCATTTCTTGACCTTAGTGAATATGTTCAATAGTGGTATGGTAGGGCCAAATGATTTCTATAGTTAGTCTTTTCTAGTTTAACTCCAAATTGTTTTCAAGTCAAAAAGTATTAAGTACCTACTATGTGCCAGGCTTTGTACTAAGTGCCAATGATACAAAGAAAACCAAAATAGTTCCTGCACTCAAGGAGCTCACAATCTAATTTTGGAGACATGTAAGCCACTATGTGCAAATGAAATATATAGGGCAAATGAGGAGCAATTACAGAAAAAATACTAGTCAACTAGCATTTATTAAGCACCTACTATGTGTCACTGTTCTTAGTGCTGCAGGTATAGTTAGGCAAGACAGTCCTTGTTCTTAAGGAACTTAGTTTGAGTGTAATGTCATCTAATCTAATGTTAGCTTTAAGGGGTATTGAGAAAATTTCTTGCAGATTTTATCTTGAGACTTGAAGGAAACCAGAGAAGCCAAAAGGCAGGGAGGAGGAGAAAAAATCCCAGGCACAGAAGATAGCCAGTTGAAAATGAATGGAATCAGGGGCACTTGTGTGGCTTAGTGGATAGAAAGCCAGACCTACAGATGGAAGGACCTGGATTCAAATTTGACCTCAGCCACTTCCATGCTGTGTAACCCTGGGCAAGACACTTAATCCCATTTGCTAGTCCTTACCCTTCTGTGTTAGAGTTGTTACTAAGATAGGAAGTAAGGGAAGGAAAAAAAGAGAAAGGAAAATTAATGCAATCAGGAGATAATGCAAGGCCAATGATACTGGATCATGGAGTATGTGGAGTATAAAAAGATCAGAGGGCTTTAAAATAAAAATCATTTTCCAGAACACTTGGACCAATTCAAACTCCACCAACAGTGCATTAGTGTTCCTGCCTTCCCACAGGCTCTCTAATATTTGCTATCTTTCCTTCTGTGTCATCTTTGCCAATCTGATGTGAGGTAAAAACCACAGAACTGCTTGAATTGTTTTAATCTACTGAGGAATGGGTCTTGTTCTCAATCTTCTTCTAGTTTTCTCCCTTAGTATTCTTAGCAGCTCCTACAGAAGCATCCTCTCTCCCCAGATGACAGGCTTAATAAATATAAATCCAGGCCTAATTTCTCTCCTAAACTTAATTCCACATTATCAACTGCCTTCTGTAATGAGATTATTTGAATGATAAATTACTAACAATCAAATCTGTTAATCTCCTCCCTTCCTCTCTCTTTCCCTTCAACCCCGGGTTACCTCCCTCCTCCCTTCTTATCCCTCCTTGTCTCTCCTTCCTTCCTCCCTCCTATTTCCCATTGATTCTTCAGTTGGTCTCTCAATCAACTCAGAGTGGTGTATCAAATAAATTACTCTTTTCTCTTCTCCAAGATAAGTAAGTGATTTATTGGGGAAGAAGGGAAAGATAAGGAAATGGAAGGAAAGAGGGTTTGAGGTTTCCCTGATACTAGAATAGTTGCTAGCTAGGAGGATGGAGGAATATAGTTCAGATTGGGAAAATGGGTTAACAAGTCTGGAAATTCAATCACTAACACAGAAGAGAAATCAGAGAGAGCTGAATTTTGTCCTTTTTTTTTCTGTCCCCAAGCCAAGAGACCCCTTCTCCTTTCTGTCTCCAAGGCAAAGAGACCCCTTCTTCCTTTCTGTCTCAAAAGCAAGAGAGCTGCTTCCTTTCTGTCTGAAAAGCAAAGAGACCCAGTTTTCAGTTTGTTCTGATCCTTTCTCAACAGTCTTTTTTGGACATCATTCCAAATAGAATGTTCTCTTTTGAATGACAGTTCAACAGTCTCAGCTATTGCATCTCTGTTGCAGACTTTTCCACTTTCTTACTTCTACAACATCACACTTCTGGGTATCTCCACATGGATATCACATTGGCATTTCAAGATCAGAATGTCAAAAATGGAACTCATCATCATTCCACCTTACACCTCCCTCTCCCCATTTCTGCTGGGGGTGCTACCATTGTCATTAACAGATTTATAACTTTGGATCACCCTTGACTTCCCTCTCTCTCAGAACTGCCCAATGTCCAGGTCTTATTGATCTACCTCTATAACTTCTCTCCCATTCATCATCCTGTTCTCCATTCATCTCTATAGACTCCTCTCACACCACATCACACACACACACACACCCCCAAGAAACTAGAATGGTACATAGTATTTGATAAAAAAATTTTTTAAATTAATGAATATCTGATAACACTGAAGGCACAGTTATTCTCAAAAATTTTAGTTAATTTTTATTCAAGAATTTACTCAGGCAATACATTTAAGAACACTTTAAAAATAAAAAATATGATTTTTAAAGGTCAAAACTAAAAAAAGAAATTTAGCAAACATGACATTACTAAAAGAATGATGATACTCTTAATAAATTAATCTCTAAAATTCTCATGAAGCCCAGAGTTTTTACATAAAGTACCAGGCTGATGGAATACATTCAAAACAAGCTACAAATGAAAAGTCACAGATAACAGGCAAATTTTTTGAAGAACATAAACATCAGCTTCATTCTTTCAGAGGATGGAAACCAGCATGTAGTTCTTTCTAAGATGAAATGCAAAAAAAGTCTCAGTATTTTGACTTTAAAGTCTCTTTCTCCAATAGCAAATCTGCATATCTTTGCTGAAGTTCCTTTTCTCTTTCTTGCTGTCGCTGGACATCTTCTTTTAGACACTTGGGGGGGAAAAAAAGTATGAAATCATTATTTTAAATTGAATATCTTGTGAAATATTCAAAAATGCCACCCAATCTCAAATAACAGTTAATATATTTGAACAATTTACAAAGGAAAACAAATTAATAATCAGTCATTAAAAGGCTGAGACTCACTAATAACCCAAGAAATATACTACCTTTGTGAATCTGAACATTCAATTTCAATCATTTCACTTCTAAGTCCATATCTTCAAATGTCTCTGAGCCACTATTCCATACCAAGAAATAGGAAGAAAGAAGGGGAAGGAGTAGAAGGAGGAGGGAGAGGGAAGGAAAAGAAGGGGAAGAGGAGAAAGATGGAGGAGGAAAAAATGTTATCTTCTCAAAGATTTGCCAAAACTGGAAATAACCCAATGTTCAATATGGGAATGGCCAGATAAATAGTGGCACATTAATATAATTGAATACTGTTTGAGATGCAAATAATTTGGAGGCATTTGAGAAGGCATCTAAGAAACAATACAAAACAAAAAAGCAGAATCAGAAGAATAGAATACACATTAACCATAACTGTTTAAAAGGAAAGGTGGACAGAAATAAGTAGGCAAGGAAAGCTGACAGAGGCTCAGAATATCTGGTTATTAAAGAAATTTAACAGGCTGAAATTCATTTGCTCCACTGTAAACAGCTGTAACATAAGTTTAACTGATTTCAACGCTATTTAATATTAAGGTAATAATAATGAAATGGCCTCTGGACAGAACAATATTACCTCCAGCCTCCTTGGAATAGCAGAATCCTCATGTTTCTTTAACTCCTCAAAAGTACGAAGCTCCAAGTGAGCTTGCTCTATTTGGTCCCATAAATCATTCAACTGTTTCATTAGTCCCATCGCTCGAGACTGGTAGCCACCAAGCAAAATTTTCATCTTCTTTTCCATTTTTGCAGCTCTTTTAGCTTCTGTTGTCATGTGACCCCTATTTATCTGAAAAGAGACCATGAGATCAACATCTGAAAATGATAGACTAGAATGGACTGTGAGATCACACAATTTTAGTCCATCCAAGATTTCCTATCAACCATGGAAATTGATAACATAGATTTTAAATAATTTTGTTTTGGCCATTCTGTTTGCCTCCAAAGTATTAGGAGATCCAATATACATGAAAATCTCTTGGGACAAACAGGTACCAGTCCTTTTCTAAAAAGACTCTCCCCTGCTGATGATATTCTAAAAGCTATGTAGCTGACAACAATCTATTCAAGACACCTATCTTTAATGAGTACTGCTAAACTATGGATTTATTCAACATGTTCTCTCTTCATAACTGGGTTTCAAGGGTTCTGCTATTGTCTAACTTTGGCTCTAAGTTCTAGAATAAGGGTCTTGTCTATGGGTAAGAGTAAACAATAGGTGAAAGTATTAAGAACATTATCAGCAACCTCTCAAACAACAACTAAGCTAAAAACCATCTATCAATTTTTGTAATTACAAATTTTCTTATTCCTTGGCTTGGGAGAAAATGGTAGAAGAAGACGGGGACACATTGCCCAATGAAATAATTTTAAAGTGAGTTTTTTTCACCCAAAAATGAAGGTATCATTCTGCCATTCTTATATCACAGGCTTGCTATTATGACCAAATAACTGAGATGTGACTATAAAAGTAATGAAAACAATTTTTGCACGCCAGGATTTTTACATACCCAAATAAGTGCTGTCCACTTCAAAGTTCCATTCATTCACTCTAATAATAGTATCATAATTCAAAACATTTTGAAACTTTTTTAGAATTACTTTCAGAGCACAGGACACATTATTTTGAAGATTATCATCAATAGCAAATCTGAGGGAGGATTTCATTTCTAGAACCATACAATGCTATTTGCAAGCAAGTCTGGTGAATAACGTATATAACAAAGCTAGGCAATACTACTGGAAGTCAAGAAAGGAGGTAGTTACAATTTCTGAGTTTCTAAACTTTTTCTGTGCTATCTGCTGGCCTTCACGTGTCATTTTTGGCTTCTGCAAAATTCCTCAATATCCCACTTAATTTCTTAAACCAACTCATGATACAGCGAAACTAGGATGGGGAAAGTTAGCAATGTGGAATACCTGTGCAAAGTGCATACTTTATCATATTTGTATGTATGGTATAATTGTCAGAAAATTTAATCCTTTGAACAATGAAAATATTCTACAAAAACTAGAACATTACTACAAGGAATAGGTCCTCAGTCATCTAGTTGCAGCACATCCTATCCCAGGCTATCACAATGCTTGGGCTGAACCCTAAGATAAAAGTCAGAGATCAGCCTGCAAAGGAGAGGCCTGAAAGAGTGAGTATGAGAATATACATAAATGTCAAAGAACAGTTACAGAACTATGGTTACAATCATGAATTCACCTAAACCAAGTACTCTTTCTTAACCTTGAATCTGTGAACTTGCTGGGTTTTAAAAAATATTTTGATAACTATTTCAATATAATTTGTTTCCTCTGGAACCTAATGTATTTATTTTTTGTATTTAAAAATAGTCCAAGGAGTCCATAGACTCCAACAGACTCCCAAAGGAGTCCATGACACAAACAAGTCTCTGATTTAAATTCTCTTTTTTAACTATTTATTTCTTTAGGCAATAACACGTATCAGATAACAAAATTACCTTTTATTTATATCAATTTTAGCTTAAGCTTATTAAAATCCCTGCCACTTTTCATTAAGGATGACAGAAATTTAAAGGCTATATAGAGGAGTCACTACATGGTAATACTTTGCCTCTATAAAGTGATTAATAAAAATGACACTTTTAGAAATACAATGATGTCTTATTTTACTATTAATCAATTCAACTGCATTGAACAACATTTTATTAAGCTCTAGGTACTATGCAAAATCCTGGAGATACAAAGATTGAAATAAAACGGCCCTGCCTTCAAGGGACTTATTACATTCTACAGAGGGAACAGCATGTATTTGGATAAGTAAATAAAAAATGTACATAAAATAAATACAAAGTAATTGGGGGAATCGGTAAAAGCCATATGAAGAATGGTGGCATTTGTGAGGAAAAGGGGAGAATTTGGGGTACAGTGGATGACAATAAAGGCACAGAAAGAGACAGAGAGAGGGAGAGAAATGGGGAGGAAAGAGACTGAGAAAGACACTAAGGGGCAGAACACCAGGCCTAGAATCAGGAATACTTGAGTTCAAATCCAACCACAGACATTTCCTAGCCATGTGACCCTGGGCAAGCCACTTAATCCCATTTGTATAGCCCTGGTCCTTCTATCTTAGAGCTTTTACTAAGACCAAAAGTAAGGGTTAAAAAAAAGGATTCTATAAAGTGGAGGAATTCCATGGAGACTGGAACGACCTCCAGGAAGTGATGCAGAGCGAGAGGAGCAGAACCAGAAGAACATTGTACACAGAGACAAACACACTGTGGTATAATCGAACGTAATGGACTTCTCCATTAGTGGCGGTGTAATGTCCCTGAACAATCTGCAGGGATCTAGGAGAAAAAACACTATCCATAAGCAGAGGACAAACTGAGGGAGTGGAAACACCGAGGAAAAGCAACTGCCCAACTACAGTGGTTGAGGGGACATGACAGAGGAGAGACTCTAAACGAACACTCTAATGCAAATACTAACAACATGGCAATGGGTTCGAATCAAGAACACATGTGATACCCAGTGGAATCACGCGTCGGCTACAGGGGGTGGGAGGGAGGAAAAGAAAATAATCTTTGTCTTTAATGAATAATGCCTGGAAATGATCAAATAAAATACTATAAAATTTTTTAAAAAAAGGATTCTATATGATGGAAAATGTCGGGAAGGGGTGGAGAGGGGTGGGGAGTAATCAATCTGGAAAGACAGATTGAATTCCTATTATGAAGGCCTTAAAATGCCAAAGAATGAAGTCTGCATTTTAGTCTAGAAGCAACAGAGAGAAACTGAAGCTTCTTAAGCAGATGAAAAGCATAATCCAGGGGACAGCTGGGTAGCTCAGTGGATTGAGAGGTAGACCTAGAGAAGGAGATTCTGAGTTCAAATCTGGCCTCAGACACTTCCCAGCTGTGTGACCCTGGGCCAGTTACTTAATCCCCACTGCCTAGCCCTTACTACTCTTCTGCCTTGGAACCAATACACAGTATTGATTCTAAGACAGAAGGTGAGGGTTTTAAAAAAAAAAAGCATAATCCAAAATTCTATCCACAGCCAAAGAAGGAACTATTGGAATCTGACTGCAGACCAAAACATGCCATCTTCCATTTTATTTCCTTCATGCGTGTTTTAGTATATATATATGTCTTCCATCATGGCATAAGCAATGTAGAAATACATATTTCATGAAAGCACTGGTATAACTTACATCAGACTATGGGACGGGAGTACAGGGAGGGAGAGAGAAAATCTGAATCCTAAAATGTTAGAAAACAATTTCTACAATGTAACAAAAAAAATGAATTAAGAAGAATATAATTAGACCTCAATTTGGCAGCTGTGGAAAATGAAATGGAAAGAAATCAAAGATGCAGGAAGACCAATTAGAAAGCTACTCAAACAATATCAATTTGGCAAGAATCACTAACAGGGGTAGAGCCAAAATGTTTCTCTTAAGGTTTTGACTAATATCAAGAGACTTGTAGGTGTTGACGCTACAACTTGACTAACCTATATTCAGTACCATGAAATGACCTTAGAAAAACTCTTTTTTAATACTTGAGTTCACCAAAGAGGCTTTCTTTGTAATCTTTTTCCCTTAGTACAGTGTGAAATAAGGCAGCAAAGGGAATCTGCTTGTTTTTGTAATACTAGAAGTCAAAACTGTTTGGAAAATTATGATTGGCAAGTCCAATTCAGACCACCCTGATCCCCAAACCAGTGTAATATGATGACAACAAACTGAATTATGCTTTTTGAAAAATTCCCTTACTCTCAGATATCCTATGGCTTCAATAGGTATAGCATTTAACATTGCTGATATATCTGTTTTAGTGGACATATGGATTTGCTTGTTGTTTTAGGCTATTTTCATGGAAAATGTCAAGGAGTGTTTTCTCAGAGAGCATAGTGCAACAGATGCCAAATTAAATAAAGGGTAAAAGTTCACCTCCCCAGAATCTGGCTTTTCAATACTAAAGGTATATTAGAAGGTGGAGAGTCAGGAATAAATGCTCCATTATAGCTGGCAAGACAACTCAGTGGTGCTCAATTACAACCATTGCCACCTCCATTTTAGAACAGTTAGAAACCAGTAGGGTGTATTTTCTTTTGAGTAATCAAGTGCTTAATCAGGCAAAAGTACAAACATCTACTAAAACCAGTGCTTGGTTTGCAAAGGACAAGGGAGTGCTGTGTTAACCAAGAGCTAAATTTGTAAAGTGGGCTAGATTTTCCTCTACATTATCACTTGATCTTTTTAGTTAAAATATTTTAAGCTTTGAAAAATAAGGGCTTTTAAGAAAAAGATTATCATGTCTGCCAAAAAAAAGTACTAAATCTATTAAACAAAATGAATTCTATAAATAAAGGATAGCAAACAGATGAAAAAATACTTAGGCAATTAAGATTGCCTACATCTTTAGATTTTTTTTTCCAGCATTTTGAAATGATTTTATGAGTCAATTCCATCCAAATAAGAGCCACTTCTACAAATAGTAGTAGTAGATAAATGTCAGCTTCTGATACACAGTTACAGATATCTGTTGCTAAAGCAAAACATGTCTGACTTTTGGCCATGCTACATTTATAGAATTCCCCATTTGCTAACATTCAGTAACATATATGAGTGTGTATGTTCCTATAAGCAGGGGCAACATATATCAAATAGAAAAATCTGTATATGATTTTAGAGGCAATCAAGATCTGTTGAAGCTGCTTGAGAGCAGAAAAGTAGCATGGTCAGACCTAAGCTTTAAGAATCTCAATTTGGCAGCTATGTGGAAAATGGACCAGAAAAGGGACACATGCTAGATGTCATTGCTGGATGCAGGAAAACCAATTGGGCTTAGCTACTCAAGAAATACTAATTCAGCAGAGTTCACTAATGGGGTAGGATATAAGAGCAAATACATGACAATCCATATCTTCAGTCCATAGAAGAGGCTTTTCCTTGTGAAATAGAACAAAGGGACTCTCTCTGACCGTCTATCACACACACACATACACAGAGCTTGTCCAAGATGGTTTTTCACAATGACCAAGAATTGTTTTTTTCAGAAGCTTCAAAGGCTTACTTTACTACAGAATCTATACAAATATATGAACAAACCTGAACTCTCTGAACCTATTACAGCATAGTCTCTGAGAACCCAGGGCATCACCCATGCCACAAATAATGCTCAAGGGACTGGCTTCAGTGGAGAACACATAAGCTATTCTATTTTTGATGCCATATAAAAGATCCAAATGTAAATCAATGAATTATTATTTTGGGCACACTGTTTTCTGTCTGACTCTCTAAAAACTCAACTCGCTTGCTTTTTTTTGCTGAAATTTTTCACCTTCTACTGTGTAATTGAAAATCTGTTACCCTAAAAAACTACATTTCCCGGGAGCCCACTGACTTCCTGTCATTATATACTTCTTGTAGACAGAATATTAGGCAGTAATGTGGAGGGTCACAGCTCTCTTTCCTTCCTGTCCTGAGCATGGTGGTGGTAAGTGTTGGGGTTTTTTAACAGGCTGATTAGCCATGGGTGTGTGGTTTTATTTTGTATCCCCTTTATTCCTTTATTTCTACTGATCTTTAATAAATCTCTTAAAATATAATATTATTGCACATTAATTTTAATTTTTATACTACCTATTTTCTCTCCCAGAATAAAGGGCATTACACAACTTACAAGCAGATCAGGGGAAGGCTATTACAGTTAAGGTTGCAAAATGATACATATGAAAGAAATATAATGACTAGAAAGGGTTTGAGTAAGGGTGGCTTGATTTCCAACCCCTGAGACAAGTATTAAAAATGTGCTCAATTATTCCACCTAAAGAACAGTTAATTCTTTTTAAAATGAATACCATGATAAAAGGGGTCCATATTCTGAAAATCTTTTTCTATTCTGGACACAGTAAGTTACAACAAATTCTCTATAACAGCTAATATCATACAAATGATTTCTATAGTCTCTATCAATAACTCTCTCTTTAGTGATTTTGTGAAATGTATATTCAAAGATGTATCCATTTAAAAACATATGGACCATCATTTGGTTTTAAGGGATAGTCTAACTCATAAATAAAAATGTTAAATGTTTTCCATATTTCATATTTATAAATGATTTCTGTAGCATGTCAAAAAATTGCTTCAGGGGGCAGATGGGCAGTTCAGTGGATTGAGAGCCAGGCCTAGAGATGGGAGGTCCTGGGTTCAAATCTGGCCTCAAGATATTTCCCAGCTGTGTACCCTGAACAAGTCACTTAACACCCATTGCCAGCCCTTACCACTTGTCTGCCTTGGAACCAATACATTGTATTGATTCCAAGATGGAAGTTAAGGGTTTTAATTTTTTCTAATTGCTTCAAATTACTTAACTACTTCTAAAATTATAACCTAAGGCAAATATAAAATTCTTTGAGCGAAAAGAGTTGACAATTAATGAACATATACGAAGTAAAGACTCAACCAGAAAATTTTAAATTTTGGTCATGTTGGATACCTTTTCCAAACACCCCTTTTACAAACCAAACTATTTTTGTTATATTTCAATTGTTTCAGGACTGAGTCTGAACATATATTATAGACAGGCATCATTCAAATAACACTGCCCTACTGCCCTAACCAATGTCATTTTGCAAAAACATTCACAATATATTATCACCAAACCTCACCACAAGGGGGCTGTTGGCTAGAAAAAATTCCTGGTGCACTATATACTTGGCAAAAATAAAAACAAAATGAAAACAACAGAAAACAAATCCATATCTAAGCAAGAATAAGTTCTAATTAACCAGAAACAATAAATTTTTTAAAATAATGATAACTGATAGATCACCTAGGTCTTCATAACTAGAGACAAGGCTGCCCCATATGGAAAAGTCAGAAAAACTTGCCTATGGTGTTCAGCCAAGTGTCCTAAATGCAATCTTTCCCATATAATTTCATTTGTAAAACAAGGAGGTTGGACTAGATGATTCCTAAGGTGCTTCTGAACTCTACACCTGTCTCATAATCTATGTTGATGTACCCAAAATTGTTTTCCCACAAGCAACAAACATTGGATAAAGTTATGCCTCTGCTTTCCTTGCCTTTGTAAAAAGAGAATTTCATTTTTTCTCCATGACTATAGGAAACTGTTATGAATACCAACTATTAGATTACACTGTACCATCCAGGGTTATATGGATCACCATTAAATAGGCCCAACCTACTATGCTTTGGCAGACCCTATGTCAGCATTTTGAACTTTACCCCACTCTTAGCTACTATCAGCATGCCTTGTCAGTCAATAGAAGCAATAGGAGCCTGTTGGCAATGTGGAGAAATGTTATCATCTGCCATCAAAGAGCAATCACCCTTAAATGTCCAACCCTCATTCTTCCCAAGTCAAATGTCTCAACCTCCAAAAACAAAGCCTAATACAAATACTCCAAAAAATGGGGGCAGCTGGGTAGTTCAGTGGATTGAGAGCCAAGCCTAGAGACAGGAAGTCCTAGATTCAAATCTGGTCTCAGACATTTCCTAGCTGGATGACCCTGGGCAAGTTGCTTAACCCCCATTGCCTAGTCCTTACCACTCTTCTGCCTTGGAACCAATACACAGTATTGATTCCAAGATGGAAGGTACGGGTTTAATTTTTAAAATACTGCAAAAAATATAATATACATACATATGATTTCTTTCTTAAACAGAGCAAGGAAGAAAAGACTAGGCCCATGGTCTTTCTTTTTCTCACTTGTCTAGGAAGATTCTGAAGTTATTATAGATTCCATTTCATTAATAGTTCCTCTACTCCAGAAGCATGATTTCTCATGAAGTATTCATTCATTATGCCCAGTTACGAGTCAAATTCAGATGTGTCAAATTCGCCATTTGGCTGCAAAACTCCTCAGCAGAAGAACCACACTAAAATATAACTGGGAAATGTTTAACAAAATAAATAAAATGATGAGATGGTATTTTGTACTTTTCTAAGTCAATCTGTAGTCACAGGGATTTGCTTCTATTTGAATTTGAAACCAATGATTGATACCTCAAACTGGATGCCACATGGAGTTTCTGCAAGTAAACCTGCACTGTGAATAAATTATAATTAAAATACTTAGATATTACTTTCAAAATATTTATGTATTACTATTCTCATATTCAAAATACAAATAAGCATTCTAAAATCAAATGTATAACTTCTAGATTGAATCTGGATCTGTGATCTGTTTCACAATAAATCAGTTCCCAAGAACTGTACAATTCCATCCTATTCCAAGTCATCATCACCTCACACATTTAGCATACAGATTCACTGAATGCCAAATTCAATGACTGTACTTACAAACTTGTCATTATTTATTGCATTCAGAATGGGTGTGCCCACTAAATAGTTTAGAGCAGATTTTGATTACTGGACCTCAGTTGTGATCCTTTTTAGAGGTTCTCCTACTTACTCTTCCAACTTATTTAAGAAAGGGGTTTGCAAGGCCTCTTGGCACAGCAGTTTCCATGAGCACCGAGCAGAGAAAAATATCACTGACTCAGTCATATAAGAGGAAAACCTGGGGCTTACTAAATAATGTTAAGGATACTCCTCATACTTAGTAACTATTCATGAGTAATTATGGCAGCTTTTTCTATTCTAGTAACCTCTACCTATAAGAGTTAACTCACCTCATACTGTTGAATCATTTAACAACCCCCAAATCACCAATGATTTTAATAATTTCTAAATTACTAGCATCCATTTAATGCCAAAAACTACACCTAATTTAGCTTGAGCTTTGTAAAAATCTGGCTCAGAACACTGGGCTATATATTCCAAGAAACTATGAAAATAATTTATAGAAGATAAATTTTAAGGAAGAAAAAACAGAGTCAAATACAAGGAAGGAAGAACAAATTGCCTTTAAGGGTAAATTTCTCAAAACTTTTTTTCATTATCTTCCTGTTTGTCCAATTTTATTACAATATAAATTTCTAGGCAACCTTAGGTATTTCTATGTAATGTCTGACCCACTATGGATGCTCATATCATACTGAAATCAATGCAAGGGGTAAAAAAATCAAGAAACTCATCTTTGCTAAATATAAGGTGCAAGATACAAACTATATTAAAACATTTGCTGCATGTTATTATTATAAATGCTGGGGAGCAGTGGATAGAATGCTAGACCTGAAGTCAGAAAGACTCATCTTCCTAAGTTCAAATCTGGCCTCAGATACTTACTTGACCCTAGGCAAATCACTTAACACTGGTTTGCCTCAGTTTCTTAATCTGTAAAATAAACTGGAAAAGGAAATGGCAAAACAGACTAGTATCTTTGCCAAAAATACCTCAATTGGGGTCACAAAGAGTCAGACACATTGAAAACAACATTATCAATGCAGCTACACTAAAGGTACCTTAAGAGCTCACACAAATGGCAAGTAATATAGAGCACCATTTCTTGTAAGAATAGCTCTAAAAAGCACATCATGAAGCTAACAATCATTTAAATGCTTTCCCCATGATTTCAACTGTTTAAAGGAACTTTTTTTATCTGAGAATGAGTCTGTCTTTATAATGGAAGCCAAGAAAGAAATACAATTCTTTACACAGCTAATTTTGCTAGAGGAATTCCATACAACTCTAGGACACCACATCAGATTGTTAACTGAATTATCTGCAATCTCTTACAGTCACACTCTGTTTCTATGAACTCAATACTACATACTTCTTCTATAAATTGACCTTGCCAATAAAATTCTGAGAGAGGTATTACTTCTGGACCTACTTCCCACCTCTAAGGAATGACTTTCCATTTTTATAACTAACATGGCAAAATTTACTTTTCAGCCAAACTTCCTCAAACAACAGTTTCAACACTTTCAAATCCTATTAAATTTAAGGGCCAGACCTGAATTCTGACTATTAATCTCATTTTAACACCTACTGGAAATGATTATGTCCAATGACTCTTAGAGTCTTACTTCCCTTTAAAATTGAACTTTAGACTGAAATTCTGCTTTCCAGCTTCCTTTCTAATAAGGTAACATTTTGTCCATTATGAATTGAGAAAGTGTTCAGTGTGTAAGGACTAAACTAAAGCACTTACTCAATTTGATAGAAAACCTTTAGAAATATGATATAGGGATTGGAATTAATGATATACAAGATTCTCCAAGACACAAATGGCAAAAATGCCATATTTTTTATAAAGTGAATAAAATATAAAAGTGGAAAGTGACTAAGTTCTCAAAAAGACAAAATGCAAACTTTGAGTTACCATCTATAAAAGTTCACAAAATCACAATTAGAAAAATGCCTTTCAACAGCTCTCAAGTTATCAACTGACACCTATAAAATTAGCAAAGCTGAGAAAAGTTTGTGTTGGAAGGGCTCTGGGAAAACTTGCTACTGGATCTGTAAAAATGGAGATTTGAACCCCCAGACTTCAATCCCCAGAAGTCCTTGGTACTTCCCAGAATTCCCTATAATCTCACCTGAGTGAGATCACAATTTAGTATTTAACAGGCTCTCTGCCTCCCAAGAGGCTCTTCCTCTACTCGGACTTTGCAGCATGTAGTAAGTAGGCTATGAATGGGCAAATCAGCCCTAGGCATGTGGTTTATTATTTTGTATCCTTGATTTCTAATGATCTTTAATAAACCTCATAAAATATAATATTTCTATTACTAGAGACTAAATTTAATTTTTACAAATCTAAGAACTGATTAAACTATTCTATTCTGTAAGACAACTTGGAATTACATAATTAAAGCTACTCTTGGACTTGGAGAACTTACCATGATGAAGAGGCCCCATAATATAAGCAAAAAATGCTCATGAACATCAGCATAACAAAATGGTATGACCAAAAGAGACAATGAATATTTCAAAGAAATAAGGGAAAATCTAAATGAAGGGAGGTGCAGCAAGGTGGCTCAGTAAAGGCCTAGAGACAGAAGGTCCTGGGTTCAAATATGCCCTCAGACACTTTCTAGCTCTGTAACCATAGGGAAGTCTCAACCCCAATTGCCCAGCCGTTAAGACTCTCCTGCCTTGGAACACAAAGATGTAGAGTGAAGAATAAACTAAACTAACAATATACACGTCTACAACAATGAAAAAAAATTTTGCTTAGAAATCCTAAAAACAGTTAAATAACATAAACAATGATTATGCCATATTTTTCAAGCTAGAATACATATACTTTCTGATAAAAATCACAAAATACAAAAGTAGAAAGGGACATGAACTACAATCACCCTATTAAATGATCTGACTTTCAGTGACAGTTTTGAGGGTGATGGGTTCATCTGGGTATTCGTCTGAGTGGTCTGATATCAAAATAAAACATATCAATTGAAGAGAAATGAAATGGAAAAAATGAATGAATAAATTATATGATATACTTTTACTTAGCTTCCTCAACCAGAGAATTCTGAAACAAATGTCAGAATGGCCCTGAGTTATCAAGAGACAGGCTAACACAGAAGATAAGAACACTAGACTACAACACAAATTCAGAATCCCAGGACTTGGAGTAGGAAGGTAACCAATATCTAAAAAATTAGAGATGAGGAAACTAAAAACATCTCTGTTCATTCTCAAAGGATCTTCTGGTGTGGAAATTATCTACACTGAGACAAATGCAAAACTTCTTCATAATTTATAAATGTAAGAAATGTTTAGATCACTAAGAGGTTAAATTAGTCAGTCAGTAACTATTTATGGCACACTGCTTAGAGGATAAAGGTAAAAATTATCCCTGTCCTCAAGGAAAAGTCACAAGCCAAGTAGTATATGCCAGAGATGAGACTTGAAGTCAGAATTATCCAATTCCAAAGTCATCTCTCTAACCCATTATACCATGCTGCAACATTCATGCTGCAAAAACAATAAGTTCTTGGACAACTTACTTGGCTCCAGATTCTTCATCTATAAAATAGGGGTAATGCCATCTATCCAGACTACTTTACAGGATATTATATGAGTTAAATGAGATATGAGGGGACAGCTAGGTAGCACAGGGATAGAGTTGGAGTTGGGAGGATCTGGGTTGGCCTCAGACATATCCTAGCTCTGTGACCCGCGGCAAGTCACTTAACTCTGATTATCTAGGCCTTGCCATTCTTCTGCCTTAGAAGTGATACTAAGGCAGAAGTGTAAAAGTTTAGAAAAAGAGATATGAGGTAATATGTGAAAGTGCTATATAAATATCACTATTTTAAAACTTTGCCATAATACAGCGATGGTCTCAGAAGTTTAGGTGATTTGTAGAGTTGTATGTTCTAATAATGCTAACTGATCCCAGAATACTCGGGTTTTAGTGTTTGCAAATCTGACCATGTAGTATGGATAACTCAAGTATGGTAGTTCATTCACAAAGCAACACCTCTACCCTTAGACTCTGAAAAACAATGACAATTTCTGTTTCATAAGATACAAATATAAAAATGCAGAGAAGCTGAGAAAAACTTACACAGTAAAATAAGTAGTACCAGGAAAAGAATATAAACATGACAACAATGTAGAAAACCCCAAAAAGTAAAAAATTATGTAATTTTATATTTTAACCAAGTTTAATTCTGATGAAAAGAATGAGAAAGTACATCATCCTCTTCTTTGCTGAGGTGGGATTTGAATATATATAGAATAGATCATATACTGTCATGTTCAGTTGTTTTTGCTGAACATCTTTTTCCTAAAAAAATAGATAGATAGATAGATAGATAGATAGATAGATAGATAGATAGATAGATAGATAGATAGATAGATATTTTTAAGCCATGGCTAGAAGGGACAATTGGCTCATTAGGAAGTATGGGACAGGTATATATTCAGAAGTCAGTATTGTCAATACGGGTTGTATGGGGTGCTCAGGGAGGAGTAATATCTTTGGTATGGAAGGCTTGTCGTGCCCTCCTAGGGCAGCTCTCCAGCCTCTGACCCCCACCTGACACCCAGCTCTCACTTGTGGCTCCCAGTAGCTGCTAGCATGCGGCAGCAGCCACACCCTGGGCAACGGCTTCGACAGACTGGCTAAACCTTGTGAGGGTAGCCATCGGGTCGTCGACCCCTGGTGACCAGGGCTTTGCTCACCCAGCATGTGAAGACTGCTTTGGCTGAACAGGTGGAAGAAACCAATAAGAAGGTTCAACGGCTGAGATGGCAATACAGCAAGGCACTGTGGAGTGCTTAGGGCATGTTAGAGCGCAAAATACAACACGGCCATCCAATGCAGCTGAGGAAGTATCCAGGTGTAACGACTTTTCGTGCCAATGGACCCAGGCTTCCAACACCGAGAGAGTGGGACTGTCTCTGTGCATCGACTTTTCCACTTAAATCTTCATGCACAAGTGTCTTTGTGCACAAAAACACACAAAGACAATCGTCATCCTCGGTTACCGAGAGACTACTACTACTACTACTACTACTACTATTGTCAATACTGAATATCAAAATAAGATTTTAAAAGTGAATTGTTTTATTACATCAAAGAATTTAATTTTAAAGAAATATGGCTGAGAAAACTGAATTTATTCAAAAGTCAAGAAAAAGTCTTTTCCTGGGAATATTTTATATCGAATGCTCCTCCAAAATTATTAATTCTTTATCAGTAGTAGGTTAATGGGGAATTTAGTTTCTATAAATTTTTTTTTTTAAGGATTTTCCACAAATGCCCATCCAAATGAACCCAGGTGGTTCTGTGTCTTCTCTTCAAGACTAAAAAGTCATGGAGAAGAAAAACTTCATCTTTAAAATTGTACCACTCATTATTTGAGATACTTATTTACCACTATCAAAACAAATCAAATAAAGATGAAGACTATCCAGCTAACTGCTCTTGCATCACAAAATTACTTTTACAATTCATTATTAGGAGAAAAAATTGGCCAATAAAGAGGTAGAGTGAGACATGTAACAGTTAAAATTAATTTGTTAAAAGTGTTATATTGTTAGAGGTTTATTAAAGATTAAGAAATAAAGAAAATACAAAATAAGAAAGCACATGCAACCTATATCTTGCCAGCTAGGTAGAGAGCCGTGTGTCACTAGAAGCAGAAGCCGAGAGAGAGAGCTGCATGTACAGTCAGTTTAAATACCCCTTTTGCTTTTGGCCCAGGTGAGGACTCAGGGAGATTAGAGGGAATTCTGGGAGCTGACAAGGACTTCTGGGGATTGAAGTCTGGGGTTCAAATCTCCATTTTTACAGACATCCAAGTCCTTTAAAAGTTACATGATATAAAATTGTGCATACCCTTTGGTCATGTAATACTACTACTGGGTCTGTATTCCAAAGAGATCACAAAAAAGGGGAAAAGACCTACTTGTACAGAAATATTTATAGTAGCTCTTTTGGTGGTGACAAAGAATTGGAAACTAAGAAGATGTCTAGCAATAGGGAAATGGATAAACAAATTGTGATATATGATGAAGATGGAATGCTACTATGCTATAAGAAATAATAAGCAGGATAATTTCAGAAAAAGTTCGAAAGATGCAGAGCAAAATAAGTGGAACCAGGAGAATTTTGTACATAGTAACAGTATTATTGCAAAAGTCATCAACTGGCTACTCTCACCAATGCAATGATCTGGGAAAATACTGAAGAACTTATGATGGGAAATTAATACTATCCACCTCCAAAAAAAGAACTATTGAAGTAGGATGCAAATCAAAGCATATTATATTTCACATCAGTTTATTTATGATTTTATCTTGGGAATTTGGTTTTACATGAATGTGCTCTTACAACAATGACCAATATGAAAGTGTGTTTTGCACAATAATACATATATGGTCCAGATCAAATTGCTTACCATCTCCAAGTAAGGGGAGGGAGGGGAAGGAAGGAGATGGTTTGGATCCTATAATTTTGGAAAATGTTACACTGAAAATTATTACATGTAATTGGGAATATAAAAATATCTTTGAATGAAAAAGTTACATGATAGCTAAACAAGTATAACCACACAACTGCCAAGTTTACAGGTAAACTACCTTAATGCATCCCACTTAACAATAAGATAAAGTCCACAGGGATAGATTTCCAGTAATTATGGGAATGAAGCAAAGATGTTCATTATTATTTTGATAAAGTTCTAAAAATGCTGGCATCAGCAATATAAGAGAAGGAAATTAAAGGTATAAAAATAGGTAAAGAAAGGATAAAACTATCCCTATCTGCTGATTATATCATGGTATACCTGAAAATCTAAATAAGCAGCAAAGATACATTAACAGCTTCAGCAAAGTGGCAAGCAACAAAATAAACCTTCAAAAATCAACAGCATTTCTATATAACAAAAAGCAAAATTTCATTTTAAATGACCACAAAATACATAAATATCTGCAGACTGCACCTATCCAAGAACAAAGAAGACTTATACAGATTCATTCACAAAGTGTTCCTTAAGGAAATAAAATTTAACTTAAAGAGATGAAGAATATTAAGTGCTCATGGCTAGGCTGTACCAATATAATAAAAGTGACAATAGTATAAAAATTAAATTGTACTTTTAAATGATATAATTGCCAAGAGGACATTTTCTAGAACTTGATAAAATGAGGGCATAATTCATTTGGAATTACAAAAGATGTAGACTATCAAGGGAAATGATTAAAAAGAAATAGGGACAAAAGGGAAATAGCACTTTCGGACTGCAAACCATTTTATAGAGCAACAGCCATCAAAATCATCTGGTATGGGTTAAAGAATAGAGACAGATCAATGGTACAGACTTAGAAATGGGAGAATCGAAAACAGTGGAACTCGGTATTTGACAAAGGAAAAGATAGGAAACTCCTTACTTGATAAAAACTTCTAGGAAAACTGGAAAACAGACGGGAAGAAATTAGGCTTGGATCAACATTTACATGATATTCCACAATACATTCTAAATGGATATGTGACCTTAATATTAATCAGACTATCAAAAAATTACAATTACAGAAAAAGATAATATATCTCTCCTACCTATAGGGAGATGTATTTCTTAATCAACCTAGAGATAGAGGCAATTACAAAAGAGAAAGATAACTTTAAGTATATGAAATTGAAAATTTCTGTATTGGCAACATCAGAGCATCTCAGTAAGAAGAGAAGTGGTGAATTAGGGGAAAAATTTGTATCAAATTTCTCTGATAAGGGTTTAGCATCCAATATATTTAAACAATAAATGTATATGACTAATAATCATCCAAGGATTTGAATAATACTCAAAAGAGTTGCAAAATATCAATAAATGCATAAAACAATACTCCAAATCCACAAATTTATAAATACATAAGAGAAATGTGAATTAACCCAAAGATTTCATCTCACACTCTAAAAACTGGCAAAAATGACAATAGTCAAGATTGGAGCATTTGGGAAATAATAAATATACTTAACACTTTGTTCGTAGAGCTCTGAAATGTTATAATCTTTTTGGAAAACAATTTTGAATTATACAAATAAAGTTATTAAAATGTCCAGTCTTATGCCTCCAGGAAGTTACTGAGAAGTCAGTCTCCATACACAACAAGAATTTAAAAGCAACTTTTTGTAGTAGAAAAAAAATTGGAAATGATGTTGACTCCCACCCCCAGAGAATGGCTAAATAATTTGTTGCACATGTTATGAAATATTATGTGCTATATAAAATTCTTTATGTAATGAATACAGAGAAGTCTAGAAAGATCTACATGAGCTGATACAGAGTAAAGTAAGAAAGCCAAGAATACAATATACACAATGACTACAGCAATGTAAATGCAAAGACTAGCTCCTACACATCAGAAAATCAGAAATAAATGCAGCAAAATTACAATGAAAAGATGAAGAGATATGAGAGGGCATCCCCAATCTACCCCTCTGTAGAGGAGGGAGATTCACAGGTATTAACAAGCTGCACATGTTTTCAGACTTTTTTGATGAGTTGTGTTGATTTTTGTTCTCTTTAAAAAAATACTATTTGTATCTGGGATGGCTCTCTGGGAAGTGAAGGAGGGGAGGAAAACTGGGGACAACTATGGTGACTTAAGAAATAATATCAATAAAAGGTTATTTTTTAAATAATGAAGCCCATATAATAGAAAATAAGAATTCACAGATCAACCAACATTCTAGTATCCCTCTCATTATAAAGTGAAAATAAACACAGAGCAACAGTACACCCTACTGGAAGATATTTAGTACAACCTAAGTATTCATTTAACCAAGCAATAAAGACCTATAAAGTTTGCTCCGAAAAGGATTCCTTCAGGAGGAAATCAAACTCTCATCCCCAAGATTTTATTCCCAAGAAATAAAACTGTTAAATTTGCCCAGTGGAAAAAATAATAATAATAACCTTAGCCCAAAGAAATAAATCTTGGCATTCTAATTGTGGAACACTTATCCCTTCCTGAAACCAGTCTCCAACTTTGAGGTAAAAGGAAAGCCCACCACCACGAACCTCACAAGCAGCCAGTCCGCTATACCACAACTGGCACACCACTGGCAAAAAGCCTACACAGCTTCCGGAATTCCAAACATTCAGCTCATATAAAGAAACCACACGCTGTGAAATTCCAGTTGATGCATTCCAACTTATTTCACAGACATGTAAAATCATTAAACCATAACCCAGGTAAAGCGTTTTAGCCCTACCACTATACCCTAGAGTTTGCCTAAACTACTGCTAGCAAACAAAGGAAGCAGTTTTCCATTTTGCTTTGTTGCTCTGTTTGCTCTATAGGGAAGCAAGCCCCCTAAGCACAGCCATTTCCTGTAAGAGGAAGTGCATGATCCTTGATCCTGGAGGAGAGCTTTACATTGGCCCTGAGAGTGTCCAGAATAAATTCCTCTCAAACCTAAATGCTACAGACTTACAATGGATCTGGGTAATACCCCAAAGTCCCATCAATTTCTCTGTATAATTACTGAGTAAGGCCAAGGAGGATTAGGAAACTATTCTGCTTATTTCTCTTTGGCAGCTATTAGCATATGGGCATGATAACCTGTTCTAAATTTAAAGCATACTAAAGTTCTCTTATTCTGACTCAATTAACACTAAGACTTGGCTTACCAGGTAATCAGTATTATAAAAAAGTCACATTTGGGGGCAGTTGGGTAGCTCAGTGGATTGCGAGCCAGGACCAGAGATAGGAGGTCCTAAGTTCAAATGAGGCCTCAGACACTTCCTAGCTGTGTGATCCTGGGCAAGTCACTTAACCCCATGCCTAGCCCCATGCTGGCAAAGGCATGGCACAGATGACAGAGTGGCATGAAGGGGGCTACTCCATTCTCCCTCTCCACAATACCTGAAGACATTTTTAATATGCCTTGCTCCTCTGTCTGGCCACCCAATGTGAGCACTTCCACCCTCCACTGTCTGAGGCTCACAGACAGCTTGGAGGTGCAGTTTGGGCAGGCAATCTTGAAAAGGGTCAGTAAATGCTGGCCTAGCTCTTACACAGTATTGATTCTAAGACAGAAGGTAAGGGTTTTTTTAAAATAAAGAAATAAGTCACATTTAAACAAAAAGAGAAAAAGGATACCAACCTCAAGTCTCTTTTCAAGTGATTCAATCCTGTCCTTTTTGCTAGCCAAGTTGGCTCGTGTGTATCGGCTCTGACCAGGTAGATATAAAACTTGACTGTAACATTCTTCCCACACCTGGTTATAAGCTTCATTTGACAGCTCACCATGGCTCATTCCTTGCTTTACAACTTCCATCTCCTGTGTCAAAAGGTCTTGAGCCTGTTTGTGGTAATAATTTAAATAAGAATACTATTAATACCTACCATCATCAAGTTTATAATGAAAATTTTATTAAAGATTAAGTTTCTAAGGCAAGGCAAAACTTGGTAGAAGAAACTATGTAGTTAACAACATGAACTATGAGTTCTATGAGGTCAAAAAGCTTAGTCAAATGTCAGATACTTTCCAAATTCCCTTTCCTTCCCCCATCTCCTAAATCCTTTCCCTTCATTTATGTCTCACAGACTCCAATAAATACTGTGAATAGGGGCCAAGTGCTGGGCTTCTTGTTATTGAAACACTTATCTTCTCCTTTAGGAATGTCCTCTAGGTTATCAGGACATAGAATTGAGGACACAGAACCAATTTTATACTAAGCTCAGGCTCTCTTATCAACTGTTCAGAGATTGGGGAAATCTGCCCAATCCCACCAGGATGCACTGCCAAAACAACAGTCCAGACTGATATGTGAAAGTCTACCTTTGCCTAAGAGTCTTTTGCCAGAATGGCATATTGCCAATAATAAACTGGCAACTATTCTTTGAATCATTTCTAGTAAAGGAGGAAAATAAATGCAAGCCAAAAAGATTTTGGATTAGGGGAAGGTGATCATCACATAAAACTCACTTTTAAAGCAAAATAACAGAACATATTCAGATTATGTCATTATTAAAAATATGGCATATTTGGTTTTTCTAAAAGCCTGCTTTTTTTTCATACTCCTGATTATACTAGCTAAAAATTTTGCCACTGTATTTTACATGGCAAATTTCCCTCATCTGGAAAGTGGGAAGAAACCTGGATTCAATGATCTTAAAGGCTTCCAGATTTAAAATCCATGAAGCTAAAATTAGGAGGGAAGCAGCTAAGTAGAGAAAAATCTTTGTACCTCTGAGAAAGTCCATTTCCAAGATATACAAGAACTGATATTTTAGAGTAAGAGTCATTCCCCAGCTGATAAATGGTTAAAGGATATGAAGAAGCAGTTTTCAAAATAAGCAATCTAAGTTATCAAGTCAGATTTTAAAAATGCTCCAAATGACTAATAAATATAGAAATATGCAAATTAGCAACTTTGAGGTTCTACTTCATATACATCAGACTAGCCAAGTTAACAAAAAACAGAAAATAACAAATGTTGGGGGTGGTAGGAAAACAGGTACATTAATATACTGTGGGTAAAACTGTAAATCAATCCAGACATTCTAGAAAACAATTTGGAATTATACCCCAAAAGTTACTCAAGAATGAGTATTCCCTTTGATTCTGCAATATCCATTAGTAGCCCTATACCAAAACAGATTAATGAAAGAGAAAAAGGGCCCAGATATTGAAAAATATTTATAGCAGCCTTTTCCTTAGTGGGAAAGAACTAGACCAAGAACTAGAAACTAGGAGGGCACTCATGAGTAGGAGAAATATGGTATATGAATGAAATGGAATTCTACTATGCCATAAGGTATGATGAAAGAAATGGTTTTGGTGAAATCTGGGAAGATTTCATGAATTGATGAAGAGGGAAGCAAAGAATAAAAAGAATGATTTATGCAATCACAACAGCACTCTAAAAACAACTTTGAAAGACATAGTAACTCTGGTCAACATAATCACTAGCCATGATATTGGTGAAGCAGAATATCTACCCCCCCCCCCCGCCCCCAACAGAAAGACAGAAAGGTGAGAGAGTTCAGAATGGGGCATATGTTTTTGGAAATTGTCAAAAAGGGAATGTTTTGCTTGATTATGCATATCTATTATAAGGGTTTTTTTTTTCTTTTTGCAATTAGGGAGAATAAATTTTTGTTCATTTTTTTAAAAAAATTTCAAAAAAAAGGACAAAAGAAAAAAAATTATTTCATTTTTAAGAGGTTCTTCCAGGTTTAAAATACTATTTTATAATAATGTGATAAGCAATCTAGAGCTCTTAAGATGTTAAGCCAGAAAGCCCTTTAGAGATCATCCAATTCCAAACTTGTATTTTACTCAAGAGGAAAGGCCTGGAATGAAACGGCTTGCCCAAAGTCACACAATTAAAAGCAGAGCAAGCCAGGACTCACAATGAAGTTTTCTGACTAGACTACCTGCTTTTTACCCAGACTTGATCATATTCCATTTCCTTCCATAGCTCTCCCACTGTATTCTTAGCCATTCTCTAATAAAAAACTCAATCCTTACCTTCCATCTTAGAATCAACACTATATACTGATTCCAAGAAAGAGCAATAAGGGTTAGGCATTTGGAATTAAGTATCTTGACCAATATTATACAAATAGGAAGTACCTGAGCTCAAATTTGAACCCAAGACCTCCTGGCCCTCAATGCACTGAGCTAGCTACCCTCCCCACCTCACCCATTCTTTAAAAAGCCCTGCTCAAATACCATCTCTGCCAAAAGGTTCACCTGATCCTTATTAAAGTCATTATTCTCTTTTTTTAATTCATAAAGCACTTTATACAACCTCTCACGAATAAAACTTCCTCTCATTTTATACTGCAGTTTTCTGTGCTTATGATATAGTGAAAAGAACACTAGCTCTGGAGTCAGAAACGCTGAATTCAAATCACAGCCCTGATCCTTACTATCGTATGACCTTGGACAAGTCCCAAGTTGTCTCATCTATAAAATAAGGTTATGAAGGTATATTGGAGAAAGGTTAAGACTAAATTATCTCAGAGGCCCTTTTGAATTCTACATCTATGAGACTATATCTTTTCCACCCAATTATATTTTATAGCTTCACAAAGGCATGAACTATTTATCATAATCTCCCACTGCACTCAGTTTAGTGGATTACACATAGTAGATGCTAAATAAATATTCTGAATGGTTAACTAAATTAGATAAACAATGCAATTAATGCTATGTTTTGTATATAAGTATTATAGGGGTTCAGAAACAGA
Source organism: Monodelphis domestica (assembly GCF_027887165.1). Classification (NCBI taxonomy): domain Eukaryota; kingdom Metazoa; phylum Chordata; class Mammalia; order Didelphimorphia; family Didelphidae; genus Monodelphis; species Monodelphis domestica. The sequence goes on along the minus strand of NC_077228.1, from coordinate 288,442,885 downwards.
AGAGATGTAGTCAAGAGAAATTTTTTCCCCTTTGTTTTATAGTATACTAGACTAGTGGACTTTGGAACTACAGACACTTGAAAAATCTCATCATAAAATCCCCGTGGACAATTAATACAGTTTGGTAGTCTAGAAACTGAACAATAAAACTGGTGTGCTTATTGACTAATGTTTTCAAAAGAATTTCTATTCAGGCTGGACTAGATATCCTATGAGGTACCTTTTCAACAGTCCATGATTTTGTGTTGAAATTGTCCTTAATTTCATGTGGTTTAAAAAAAAAAATGCAGCATTCAGCTTTTCTGCTAATTAGCACAGAGGCTCGAATTTACCACTACATAATCTATAAAGATTAAGTTTACTAAAGAAGTACAAACAAAGAGAAATGATCTAAACTACTCTGAAAACAAATAGTCTCAGAAACACTAGAGAAGTAATGTGGGGGAAAAAAATCATAGGATTCCAAGTAGTTAGAAGTCAGTTCTAGCAGCAACAGTTCTTAACAGCAGCAGGTTCTATTCCTTGCTGTGTCTCTAAGAAGCCGCATGACTGGAGCAGTCACAACCTTTCAAAACTCTAGAAAACTGGTAGGTTGGACTAGATAATTTTAATATTCTATTTTCACTAAAACATATCATATTACAACTAATTATACTATTGAAAAGTGTATAAAAGATTTAACTCCTTCTCCCTAAAAACTTCTACTATTCAACACTATTACCCAAAGTTGTATTGATCTACATAATTTATTTCTTTTCCTCCTTCCCTTTTTGACTCCCACTCTAAAATGGGGGAATTAAGAAAGCACTGGATTTCTGATCCAGATCACATCCCCATTTACTACAAATCAGTGAATCAAAGTAAAATAGCATTCAAGGCAAAAATTAACTAGAATCTAATTCTCATGAGGTTTCTCCCTTCCTTGGTCTAAATCTATATTTAGAATGCCTCTTAAACCTTTTCACTATAAATAATTATAAGGAAAGACTCCGTGATGGGGTGTTTATAACTAAAGAGAGCAATGGCTTATCTGCATGGTGATTAAAAGGAAGTGTTTAAAATTTAGAATTTCTTTCCTAGGTACTAATAGCACCTAAAGCTTAAATACTTAGGGCCTAGAGAAAAAAAGAAATATAAATGTAGCATCAGCTACACAGTCCACTGTTTCACCACAGATTTGGAAAGTATTCTCAAAGGTATCAATCAGCAAACTACCAGTAAACAATAAACATTATGGGAAATGGTTTTTAGCTACTATCATCTTTCTTCAGCTATGAAACTGATTGAATTTTCTTAATCACTTTGAAAAGCTGCTACTAACAATGGCTATTAAATCAAATCAAGGAAAAAAATATAATTAGGGGAAGGGGAGATATAGACAAGATTTATACAAAGGAAGATAATGTTCTGTTCTTGAATTTTCTCTTCGAAATGGATAGAAAGAAATTTGAATTAAATTACAAAACTTCTGAATTAGTAAGGAATGAGCTAAAAAATATTTTTCTATGCTTACCTTTCCCATCACTCTGATTTAGTGAGGTTTTATTAAAAATTAAAAAGGGGCAGCTAGGTGACTTAGTGGATTGAGAGCCAGACCTGGAGACAGGAGGTCTTGGGTTCAAATGTGACCTCAAACATTTCCTAGCTGTGTGATTCTGGGCAAGTCACTTATCCCCCATTACCTAGCCTTCCTGCTCTTCTGTCTTAGAACCAATACATTATATTGATTCTAAGGTGGAAGGTAAGGGTTTATAAAAAGGAAAAAAGAACATTTTTTAAATTTTTAAAGAAAAAGAAAATCAAGAAGCAGCACCATTAAAGCTCAATAACCAATGGTAGCCATAAAGTGAAACACAGCTACACCATCATGGCAATCTCTTAGTCACCCACCATACTAGCAAGGTCCAAAATTTGAAAATCATGCCAACCAAATTCATTATTTTATCTGCCAAAAATGCTATTCTCAAAGACAGCAGGTTCTCTTATATTTTGTGAGAACATCTAAGTTTCCTCATGTCCTCAATCATTAGAACTTAAGTGTAAAAAAAAAAGGTATAAGAAACTCATGGGCCCAATTCTGTAGCCCTCTTTTATTCTAACAAGGAATAAGATAATAACAATCAGACAAAAAAAGTTCCCAAATGTGATCATGACTAACAAGCAACCTACAAAAAACAACTTTCTCTTAATGCTCATAAAAACACATAGGGTCTGAGTGAATTCTTCCACTATTGGTCAGTGTGGGAAAATGGCTAAAATTCACCCATAAGACACAAAATATAATATGTATTCCTAATATTAAAATATTCTAGTTAAACCATACCTTCTTTAGTTCATCTTTGGAGAATTTTTCATAGGGGTTGTGTTCTAGGTAAGTTATATGCTCGGTACTATTATTTCCAAATCCTAGAGGTTTTCCTTTTTTATTTCCAGCCTGTTCTCCATAAGGATGATGCAAAAGATCATAATGAAGCATAGTGATCATTTCTTTTTTAATTAGTTCTTCACTTTTCTGTAGATCTGTTAGTGGTGGTTCTACATTTAAAGGTCTTAGGATAGTTTCATTTACCTAAAATTTAAAAATAAAAGAATAAAATCACTAAACAAAGTCAAATGCCAAATACTGATCAGTTTTATAAAGGAATATTAATGTTGCTACTGTTCTAGTATAAATCAAGATTTCAAATCTTAAAGCATTTCTTTACTTCCATGAATAACTTCTAAACACCACTGAAACATTATAAAACTAAGCTGATGAGCACATAAAATAAAAAGATGCAATAATATATATGAAAATAGATAAAATCATATGGGCCATGTAAAAGCTTAAATTGTGTAAAAAGGATGGAAATTTCCACTAAAATGTATTATTAATTCATTCAACAAGTGTTAAGCACCTACTGTTCTCTAAGTACTGTGTAGGTACTAGAGTTATAAAGACATAAGATGAAATACTGTCTTACCCTCAAGGAGCTTATACTCTCTTGGAAGAAAACAACATGTATATAGAATATTTAATATAAAATAGGTATCAACAAGGGCAGCTAGGTGGGTTAATAGTTAGAGAGCCAGACCTAGAGATGGGAGGTCCTGGGTTCAAATCTGAACTTGGGACACTTCCTAGCTGTGTGACACTGGACAAATCACTTAACCCTCATTGCCTAGTCCTAACTGCTCTTCTACCTTGGAACCAATACACAGTGTTGATTCTAAGACAGAAGGTACAGATTAGGGGGGAAAAAAGACAAAAGGTAAAGATCAAAATAAATAGAAAGATGGATAAATAAATAAATACCAAGTTATTTCTAGAGCTTATATTCTCTTGAGACTTAAAATTTATTGAGAAAAAAAATCACAACTTGGCAACTGACTAGATATGAGATGTGAGAGAAAGGAAGAGAGTCAAGGATGGCTCCAAGGTTGAAAAATCTGGATGACTCAAAAAATTATGGATACGTATCCTCAAAAGAAATAGGAAAATTAGGAAGAAAGAAAGATTCAAGTACTTTGAAATTCTTACTTCTGAAGGTCTTGGCAGATCCTTCTGAACAGCTTTGTGCATTCGTTTTAATTCTTTTACACGTTCTGCATCTCGAATAGCCTAGAATATTTTAAAATTCCCATTAATTCAAATACACAATAATCTGACATTTCCTAATAAAAGTGAATTGAAAGATATCACCTGTTAAAGAGATACATTTACTTTTGCTTCCAATCTCTAAAGATATAGAAAATATTCTAAGTCTGAAGTAAGGAAATTCCTACCATTTTTTCCTGAGACAACAAAGCAAATAACAACTCGTATATGTTCCACATTTTTGACACTAAGAATGTGCTTCCATTGCCTAGAACATCTCCTATCTATTAAACATGCTTTCCTTTCCTGAAAAAGGAAGGGAGGAGGGACCCTAATCTTACAGGAAATAGACTTGATCATTTCCATTGTCCTCTTCTCTTTCACCTCAAAAAAAATCTTCAACTAAATCATCATTTTCTCTTGAAACAATTAAGTCACAAGAATTAAGTCACATCTCCAACACCAACTCAAATCAAAATGCCACTCCTTAAGAGATAATGTATGAACAAAATACCATTGAAAAAAGATTCATTTCAGTTTCTAAAATGAGAGAATATACATCAAAGTAAACAAGGACATTCATTATAGAACTAGACTATCTGAAATCCTATTTTTAAACAAGGACAGAAAAAGATTTAAAGGTGTGATTTTCTATTATTTTTCATTCCCTTCCAAACTTCCTGAGAAAAAGGATAAAACCCAGTTATCTAACATTAGGTTGAAGTGATTAACGTAAGCCACAAACTCTGTTTTCTTATACAAACGTTACCTGCTTTCGAGCATCTACATCAGCAGCATCTTCTACATAAGTTTCATCAATCTCTCGGTCTTCTAGTTCTTTCTCAGCATTTTCTGGCAGAACAATCTCAAAGTCATTCTTAGGAGCTGGAAGGCCCATCAACCCTAAACGGAGATGCTCACGAGATTCTCTTTCCTGTCGAAAATAAATGAGGCCTTTTAAAGTCCCACATGGATCAATAAATAATCAGATTCAATATGAGTTTCTCCAGACAGAATTATTAGCTAAATGTTTCCTCAATGAGTAGGAATGTCCAATATCTAAGAAAGGAGGTCCTTAGTTAGAATATTCTTGTTTTTGTATGTCTTCTCATTTAAAAGTGCTACACAGTATATAATCAAGATTTTAAAATATATTTAAGTCAACACTGTTAAACTCACAATAACTGGAAGGCACAGTATGAAGTATTTTTATTATCATTTTACAAAAGAAGTAATAAGACTAAGAAATGTCAACAGATTTGTTCATAACCCAAAAATTACTTAAGTGCTGGAACTGGGATTAGAATCCCATGTCTCCTGATTTCAAAGTAGGCATTTCTGCCACTATTATGTTTACCTCATAAGGAAATTAATGAAGACACCCTAGAGTACTGTACTATAAAGCTTGGTATAACTCTTCTAGAAAAAGGTAAAAAAACTTCAAGACCAGAATATTTTAAGCTATAGAACATAGTTCAGATTCTAAAACAACCAGAAGTCAAACGCGGCAGTTAAATATTTGGAAGGGAACAAGGATCACATACAAATAAAATTTACAAATACTAGTATTAAATAAATATTAATTTGTAAATACTAATAAGTGACAAATACAACAAAATAGTAAATAATTGCTCGATCAATCGATCAATGAAAAGTTAAGATTAATTAGTACTATCAATCAATAAGCTTTTATTAAGCACCTACTAATACCAGGCCTGGTGCTAAAGATAAAAAAAAAAATGAAACAGTCCCAATCCACAAGTATACATTTTATCAAGAGAAACAATGTGTATATGTGTATAAATAAAATAAATACAAATACAAAGTAATTTGAGGAAACTACTAGCAACCTAGAAAATCAATCAAGACCCCATGTAAAAAGCAGCACCTAAACTGAGTTTTGAAGAAAAATAGATTCTAAAAGGCAAGGAGGAAGGTCATTCCAGACTGGGGGCAGGAAGGTAGTGATGAAGGGGAGGCACAGAAGGAAACCACTATTTTTAAAGGCACAGGTCATCTCAGGTATGTATCAAAAAACATCAAGAAGGATAACTTGGTTCAACCAAGGAGTGTGTGAAAGGAAGCAATGTATTTGTTGCTGGTCATTGATTTCACTTATGTCCAACATTTTTGTGATCCCACTTGAGGTTTCTTAATGAAGATACTGGAGTAGTTTGCCATTTCCTTCTCCAGCTCATTTTAGAGATGAGGAAACTAAGGTAAACAAGGTTAAATGACTTGTCCAGGATCAAATGGCTAGTGTCTGAGGCCATATTTGTACTTAGGACGATGAGTCTTCATGACTCCAAGCCCACTATCCATCCACTGTACCACCTAGCTACCCCAATTAGACTCAAAAGAGAGGTGAGAACCAGGTTGTAAAAAGCTTTACATTCCAGACAAAGGAGGTATATCTGATCTTAATGCAACACAAAGCCATGAGTTTACTAGGGAGGGAGGTAACATGATCAGACTCAAGATTTAGGAATGATACTTTGGCAGCTGTTCAGGCCTGTATCACCTGAACAAGAGCCTCCTAAAAGACCTCGCTGCTTAAAGTCTTTCTATACTCTCCTATCAAATAAAATCAAGTGACTCCCTATTGCCTATAACATAGTAAGTACTTAATAAATGCTTACTTCATTGGAAGACAAACTAGAGAAAACAGACTCTTAAGGAAGAAAGAAGAATTAGTAGTGACTCCAATAGCAAGGAGAGAAGTGGTAAAGGCCTAAACTAGAATGGTGGCTCTGTTAGTAGAAAGAAGACAGATGTGAGAGATGGTGTGGAGGTAAAATAGAAAAGACTTGGCAACTGACAGGCTATATGAGATGAAGAAGAATAAGGAGTTGAGGATGATTAAAAGATTGCAAACTTGTTTGAAAGATTATAGTGCCCTCAACAGATACCCTAAAGTTCTAAAGAGGAGCAGATTTTTGGGAAAAGATGATGAGTTCTGTTGTAAGTATACTGAGTTTGAGGTGATTATCAGATAATCCAGTTCAAAATGCCCAACTGGCTGTTGATGATGCTCAGGGAAGAGGCTGGGGCTGGATGTCATCTGTAGGAAGATGATAATGGAACCCAGGGGAGATAAAGAGGTCACCAAAAGAAACTGTAGAGAGAGGAAAGAAGGAAGAAGACAGGAAGGAGTCCAACACAACTTTAGGGTACAATCACAGTTCAGGCACAGCATATAGTGCAAAGAATAGCATAGAGCACCGTCTTCTACAATACTATCATGATATACAGGGGAACTGTCAAATGTGAAAAATATCAGGGGAGCAGCTGGGTGGCTCAATGGATTGAGAGCCAGGTCTAGAGGCAGGAGGTCCAGAGTTCAAATGTGACCTCAGATACTTCTTAGCTGTGTGATCCTGAGCAAGTCACTTAACCCCATTACCTAGTTCTTACTGCTCTTCTGCCTTGGAACCAATACACAGTAATGATGATAAAAGGGAAGGCATGGGTTTAAAAAAAAAAGTGAAACCTTTGAATTTTGAATGAAAATATGATACTACTAGATTAATTACCAGAATGAAGCTAGTGAATTATATGAAAGAAGGAAACTACTTCATATGTCTTAGACTGAAAAGAACTCAGTAAGACTGGAGCTAAGGCAAGGTGTGATCATTCATAGTTAACACGGAAGACAAAGCAGAACATAAAAGGAAAACTACTTTGTTAAATTAATGCGATCAAGAGTTTGGGTAAATTAATAAGTTGTCTCCTAATTCAAAACACACTAATATTACTACATTTCTAAATTTACTCCACAGCATCAGGAGTATAATCACCTGATAAGCAAGTTCAAGTAAGGTACAACAGACTATAAAGGGAAACCAACCAAGGAAATCATGGGGGGTGGGAGCCAAGAGAAAGAGGAGGAGGGGAAGGAAAGGGAGAGGGAAAGAGGGAGAAGGGAGAGAGGGAGGGAGAGAGAGAAAACATTTTTTTAATCACCTACTACATGCTAGGCACTGTGCTAAGCACTGGGGATACAAAGAAAATGACAAGCTCTGCCCTCAAGGAACTTATAATCTAACGGGGAGACAATGCACAAGGTACTATGTACAAACAAGCTATACACAGGAAAAGCTGGAAATAATTGACAAGATGAAGACACTAGAATTAAGGGGAACTAGGAGAGGATTACTGTAAGTGGGAGAATCAAAGGAAGCCAGGATGCCTAGATGAGAAGGAAGAGCATTCCCACAGACAGTGAAAATGCTTGGAGTGGGGAAGTGGAGTTTTGTGAAAAATAACATGGAAGCCAGTGTCATAGGATCACTGGGGGGAGAGAGATGTTTAAGAAGGGTAAAGGTTTGAGGAGAAAGTTTAAGAAAGATGGGGAGTTAAGAGAGGTACACCAGGTTATGAAGGCCATTGAATGCCAAAGAGAATATTTATATTTGATCCTAAGAGTTGTTTATTCTGGAGTTTATTCATCACTTTGACACCTAAGTAGATGGACAAGACTGAGAAGAGACTTGAGGTAGGCAGGCCCACTAGTAGGCTATTATAATAGTCAAGGGTAAGGCAGAGGACCTGTACCACAATGGTGGCCAGTGTCAAGAGTAGAGAGAAGATACACTTGAGTGATATTACAAAGGCAAAAACCAAAAGGCCTTACTTAGCAACAGATTGAATATGAGAGGTGAAAGAGAGTGAGAAATCAAAAATTATTCCAAGGCTGTGAGCCTGAGGGACTAGGAGCATAGTGTTACCCTCAACAGTAATCAGGAAGTTAGGAAGAGGGGAGAATTTGGGGGGGAAAGATAGTTCAGTTTTAGATATTATCAGTTTCTTTCAAAATGTTCAATACGCAGTTAGAGGTACAAGAGATTAGGGCTAGATAAGCAGATCTGAGAATTAACTATATAGAATGATCATTAAATGCATAGGAATTGATGAGATTACCAAATGAAATAACATAGGGCAAAGAGGGTCCAGGACAGCAGCCTGTGGGACACCCAGTGTTAGCAGACCTGACCTGGATGAAGAGCCAGCAAAGGAGACCAAGAAGGAATAGTCAGATAGGTAGGAAGAGAACCAGGAGAGAGTGATGTCCCAAAAACCTAGAGGAAAAAAAAGAGTATCAAGAAAAGAGTGACCAACATGGTCAAAGGCTACAGAGATTACAGCTGGCAATTAAAAGGTCATTAATAATGTTGGAAAGAACATTTCAGTTGAATCAGGTCAGAAGCCAGATTGTGCAGAGTTAAGGAGAGGAGAGAGAGAGAGCAACCTGCTGAAGAAGATGGGATGAAATGAAATCACCTATGCACATAGAGAATTTGTCTTGGCAAGGAAAAGGATACTTCTTGATGTGAAAAGGTAAATGAGAAGAGAAGGGCAGAAGATATTTTGGTGATGTGAAATGAGAAGAGGAGAGAAATGGGAACTCTTATTGAATGGCCTCAAATAAAAAAACAGGCAAGATTTTCAGCTGAGAGGGGAGGGGAGAGGAGAGCTTTGGAGCGATTGAAGAGAGATGAAAAGGTTTGGAAGAGCTCCTGTGGCAAATAGAATCATAAATTAATTAGAGAGGTATAAAAGGATTGCCTATTCAGTGAATGCCCAGTTGAAGTGATGTAACATAAATTTGGAGTGAATCCAGTCATCAGCATTTCATGACCTTCTCCAACTTTGTTCAGCAGCACGAATGTAGGAATGAAAGCAGAGGATGGTAATAGTGATCCAAAGCTGAGGCTTGGCAGGGCAAGTTAGCAATAAGAGAACAAGGGATGCAAAAGATGACGTGCTCGTGTGTGCGTGTGCGTGTGCGTGTGTGTGTGTGTGTGTGTGTGTGTGTGTGTGTGTGTATTATTCTGCATTCCAAAAACAAAGCCTCTAGCTTTTAAAATTTCTGCACAAAATATCAATAATATGGAAATAGGTCTTGACCAAAGACACATGTAAAACCCAGTGGAATTGTATGTCGGATATGTGAGGGGATTAGGGGGAGGGGAGTGAAAGAACATAATTTTTGTAATCCTGGAAAAATGCTCTAAATCAATCAATTAAATAAATTTTTTTAAAAATTTCTGCACAGCATTTCACAAAGCAACCAAAAATACATCAAAGATCTTGTCAGTAAATATTAAGATAATACAACCCATCATTTGATATAAAATCATATCAAGATTGTGTCTCTTCCTAAAAGTACTAAAAAACAAGAAAAACAACAACTATGTAACACAAATAAGATAAGAATACAAATTTAAACAAGACTATCATTCAAGAATATAATGGACAAGTAGGGGTTAGAGGTGGAGGTGACACAATGGATAGAGCCTTCAGGCCTGGAGTCAGGGCAGCCTGGATTCAAATTTAACCTCAGACACTTCCTAGCTATGTGACCCTGGGCAAGTCACTTGACTCCCATTGCTTAGACCTTCCCATTCTTCTGCCTTGGAACCAATATACAGTACTGATTCTAAGACAGAAGAGTTAAAAAAAATGGACAAAAGGCAGGATGAAATCCAACCAAGAAGAAGGTATATATCATTATCCAGAAGCATTTGTTTTACTGCTGAAGTTAAAAAAAAAATAGTATGTTCATGTTTCACTAACTACTTTTTTCTGGTTTCTAAATGTAGATTTTGAAATCTATTTAACAAGATTTGGCGAAGAGAAAAAGGTTCTATTTTACAAGCTTATCCAAAACCTTAAACTTTACAAACACCAGATGATAAAAGATGACAGAAAAGATGAAAGAAGTGAAATTTTTAAAAGATGAAAATGAAATCTGTTTATTTCTTACCATCTGTTTCACATACGAGGGGTCATTGTAATCTGCCAATCCCTCTTCAGGATTTATATTTAGTTTGTCCCTTAGAGGGGTTCTCCCTGGAGTAGTGCCAACAACTGGTTTAGGAGTCATCCCACCTCGAGGAGTCAGCCCTTCAGCTCCATGAGAAGGAGTCCTGGCAAAATTTAAAAACACAAGTAATACCACAACCTCACATTTGTAATGCTTTCAAAGTTCTTTTCCCATATATATTATTTCATGGAGAGAAGAGACAAACATCAAGATGTACAAAATTCAAGTTTCCCTTCTCAGGGACAATCCAGACTTACAGGAAAAATAAAGGGAATAAAGACTGGATTACATGATTAAAATTACTACTTTCATCTTTAAATTTTAATTAACATTAAGTAAAGTTTTAACATTAACAACATGCTAATTATGAAACAGAGAAAGGAAGATTTATGCTAACAGTTACCCCCAAAATGCAACATGTTACAGGTCTCTGGCAGCAAACTTCACATTCCCTAAAGATGAGGCTATTATTACTGCCTTACATTCTTTAGCTGGGGAGACAAAACATTCATATATGAAAGGAGGGATTAAAATTTCTTCCAAATCTTTCATAAAAAGTTGATGTAAGTTATCTAAGAGACATAATATAGTCAAAAGAGAGGAGGCTTAGAGACATTACAAAGAACTGAGTTCAAGTACTATTTCTGATACCTATGGATTGCATGACAAGGCCAAGTCATTTAAATTCTCAGGGCTCTAAGCAACAACCTAAGAATATAAAGAAAAGAAAAGATGCTGGTCTTAACTAGTGGGAGTTCCCTGATTAATGAAATCATAGATCTGATCCTTGTTAGGATGCAATTGTATGTTTGTAAAATTTGATTATCTTACTAAGTTACATTCCTTACATCAGGCAGCTGGTAGTGTGGCAAATATTCAGAATGGTCAAACCAATTCTTAAAAGCAACTCTAAAGTTAGGTTCAAACTCCTTTTAAAAGAATACATACTTAGCTCTACAATCTTTCACTGAATTTTTTTCTCCCTTAAAAGATAGTAACAATTCATGTTCTCAGAAATGTGCTGTCTACTCTAACATTAAGTAGCTACATGATCATAGATAACTCACTTACCCCTCTGAGTTTCAGAATTTCCAATCTAGGGGCAGCTACTAAGTAGCTCAGTAGATAAAGAATTGAGCCTGGAGACAGGAGGTCCTGGGTTCAAATCTAGTATCAGATACTTTGTAACTATGTGACCCTGAGCAAGTCACTTGATCCCAATTGCCTAGACCTTACTACTCTTCTGCCTTGGAACCAATATTCAGTATTGATTCTAAGACAGAAAATATGGGTTAAAAAAAAAGAATTCCCAATCTGTAAAATGGGAGCAAGGATCCTTGGACTACCCAACTCCCAGTATTGTTGTAAGAGAAGCACTTCATCTATGATAAAGCACCAGAGATATGTTTTTTTGGTGTAATTTACCAAACAATTTCTCCACTTTAGAAAAAGAAAGTAGTTCAAGAGTAGGAAAAAAATACTCTGGAACTAAAACTCTGGGGAGTTGTTTATACATTCAGGTAGAAACAGGAACAAGGAAGAGGGAAGCTAAATAGAGTCCTTTTCAATCTCAATAAAACCAACAAATCTACTGCCCAGGATACAAAGATTTTTTCACATTATAAACTCGTCCAGTAATGTGTTTACTGTACCTGAATGGAGTGGACAGGACTGTGTTTGGTGTCTGAATGATCTGTCGTTGTGGAGTCACACCAGAGAAGTCACTCTCATGCAATGGTGTATTAAGACCACCTTTCAGAGGGGTGTCAACATTGGTAAGAGCCATCAAGTTCTGTGCTTCCTATTTAATGAGAAGTTTCAATAAGAATGTTTCAAACAGACCTTTTAGGCAATATGAAGACCTGTTAGAAAAGGGATGCTTATATGCTCCATCCCACCATGTTAATACTATTATTGAAATGAACAATTCCATTACCAATTCTTACCTACAACAAAGAGAAATTAAGAATCCTGGAATGTGGCAGTGTTGGCTATTTCAATATTTTCTTTCAATCTACTACATAAGGCTTCAGAAATTTTGTAAAAGTATTTTTATCTTTCAAGTCATGCTTTTGTGACCCAACATAAAACAACTATTAACCAAAACCTTCCTGCTGCCAGTCCACTTTGTAAAGATGTAAACATATTAAGAATTCAAGTGTCCTCATAAATTTGGACTAAGTCAGAAGATATACCTTTTATGCTTAGTTCTGGCTTTGTTTATGTTACTCAACAGCCCTTCTCATCCAGAAGCTTTTGTTCTGGCTGTTCCCACTTTCTGGAAAACACTTCCCTATCATCTCTACCTCTCAGAATCCCTTGTTTCCTTCAAAACCAGTCTAGTCATTCCTGAATCATCCAGTAATTAGTATACCCTCTCTCCCAAAATGACTTCCTACTTACTTTGTACAGATTCTTCATATACTTATAGGCATGTCTACAGAAAGTCAACTCCTTGAAAGCAAAGAGCATCATTTCTATCTTTGTAACCCCATACCAATTAATGATTGGCATTGAGTAAAATCTTTTTTTTTTAACCCTTATCTTCTGTTTTAGAAGTGATACTAAGTATTGATTCCAAGGTAGAAGAATGGTAAAGAATAGGCAATGGGGATTAAGTGACTTGCCCAGAGTCACATAGCTAGGAGGGGTCTGAGTCCATATTTGAACCCAGGACCACCCATTCCAGATCTGCCTCTCTAATCACTTAACTACTTAGCTGCCCTTCCCTCCCCAAAGACTCTTAATAAATGCTGATGGATTGATAGATTTTTAAGAGTTTTGACAAGCCTGATATTTTTCTACCCCTCCTCACTTTACAGATAACCATGCCTGATATCAATTTACAAACTGTATAAATTGCTTAATCAATTCAATATGCATTTACTATTTACTCTATACTAGCTACCATACAGATACCAAAACAAAAATAAATCTGTGCCTATGCTTTAAGAAGTTTGCTTTTAATTAGGGGAAACAACATATATATAAAAAAATTAAATATAAAAAATGTAAAAAATAATGCCTGGACAGAGGACACTAGCAAATATGAGGATTGAGAGAGGCTTTCAGCAAGAGGTAGCACTTGAGCTAAGGTTTAAGGGAAGTTCAAGAGGTTGTATGTATGTATGTAGTATGAGGTTTGCAAACTTAAGAATCCCTAAGCTTTTCATTACACTTTTATTTTGTAAAAATAAGTGTGTAAATAGAAATTTCATACTCCTGAACTACATTACCCAGCATCCCTTTTCTTTACGTCCTTAATCTGACTTTGCATCCTTACATTTGGGAAATAAGTTTGCTGGAAACGCCACCCTTGGGGCTTCTCTGAGGGCTCTGCACTCTCTCCCAGGTGAACAGTCTGAGAAGCTTTCTCTTTACTGAAGCTATTCTTTCTTTTGCTTCAGTTATTATTATTAAATCTTATAAAAAATAATACTTGGGAGTATTTGGATATTAAATTTTTAATCTTACATAACCCAAACTCAATAAGGCCACCAAAATGAAAGCAATATATATACATTCTTATTCCATTTGAGTTTCCTATGTTGATTAGTAAACCCATCTCATTTTGAGAGGACATGGATCTCATTAACAATTCAATATAATAGGTATAAAGATTAAAATTAATATTGAATACTCTATTATTTTAATACTATTTATTAAAATCCACTTAGAGCTAAGACGAATTAAGGAGATGCACAAACGGGAAAAGGAAAAGGGGATTGTGGAAAATGTAGTCTCTAGGGTTCAAGATTCTAAATCAATACATAGGGCCAGATGGAAAGTTCAGTGGGTAGAGCACCAGGCCTGGAATCTGTGAATCTTAAAATTTCTCAGACTTGTGAACCTTAAAAATTCTCAGACTCTACCTTAGAACATTTGGTTAGGACCATTCCCCATTTTAAAACAATGAAGGGACTTTGGTCAGGAAGGTGGGAATTCTAACATTACTCCACCCATTCTTAGGCATACTTTAGGGGAAGATAAAGTTGTAAACTCCTGATTGAACAATGAAAAGTCCTCAACCCATACTTAAAGTGAAGCAAGAACCCTTAAGCTAGGTCTATTTTTAGATCTAATACAAAAGGGGTACTAAGTACCTATGAAGATCAAATTAATCAGGCAACTTACAAAGGACGAATCACAAGGACCTGGGTTCAAATTTGGTGGACTCAAGAGACTTCCTAGCTGGGTGACTCTAGGCAAATCATTTAACCCCATTGCTTAGCCCTCACTGCTGTCTGCCTTAGAACCAATACTAATACTGATTCTAAGATAAAAGATAAGGGTTTAAAAAAGTAAAAATAATTCAATGCAGTAATTCAAAATTCATTGAAATCAGCATGAAATCATCTACAAATAGAAACATGATCATAGCAAATGCAGATGAGTCACCTGGCTACCAGAAGATCTCTAAGGATGGAATTTGTTCTAAGACTTGTTCTCACTTAAATGCTTATTTGTAATAATAATATTTTTAACATATTCTCTATACCTCTTATTCCATATGGCTAAATGACTCATGACAATATGACTGAAGATATGATCTGCTATAAAGTATCATTTATGAAACAATGATTTTTTTCTTTTCACATTTCTATCAGAGAGCCCCTCAAAATGTACACATACCATTTCATCACAATAACTAAAAGAAATTTTACCTCCAACTTTATAGATGCTTCTAAGATTCAAAATGGCTAAGTAACTTCACAGACGGTCATCCCAACAAAAAAAAATGGCAAGAGAATTTAATCTAGGGTTCCTTACTCCTGGCCCATGTTCCCAACATTTCCCCTCCTCTGCAAAGCCACAAACTCTACAAATGGTCAGCCAAAACTACTGGATAAAATACAGTATGGATATTTTGAAAGTATTAAAATAAGTAATTATTCCAAAGACTTAACCAGTTAACCAAAGGCTTAGCTGATATACTTTTAAGCAAAATGGATAAAAAGAACAGTAATCAAAAATGTTTCTCTTTTAGGAATTTGAAATTAAAATATTTGATCTTCTTTTCCCTTTAATTAGATAAGAGGCAAATGTCTATTAAATTGCAATGTCAAAAAAACAAATTATCTGTCCTAATAGATTAAAAAAGCAACCCTAAGACATATTCTATTTCATATCATAAAACTACATATCCTGTACTGTAATACTACAGAGTATAAGGTAAATATTCAATGTATTACCCAACAACTCACCTGCAGGATTCGATCTTGAGCAGCTGGAGTTTTGGGTGTCCTCAAAGCAATACTATTATTGGTGACATTATACTCAGACAAAAGAGTACTGGAAGCAGAATTCATTATGCCAGATTCCTCTGCTGTTTGACGTGCAATTTCACTTGCCTGGCCAACTTTCACAACTTCTTGAAGTTCTGCATCTGAAATCTGAAAGGAAGTAATCAACAAACTAAACACTGTTCTAGTCCCAAAATTGACACAGTTTGAAATTTACAAAAGTTTAGGTCTAGAAGCTGCTGTGTAAGCAAACTATTTTGTTACCAATTTATCAGTATGCCTTTTTTTAAAAATTGTAAATAATTTTAAATTTATGGGTTTATGCAGATTTTTAATATAAATTTTAATGACAGTTACTAAACTTAACAATAAGGTTTTTTATGTTTAGCTCTAAAAATTTTCAAATCATAATGTCCTCAAAATCCTTAATATACTTAGACTCAAAAATAAAATTTTAAAATTGGAAGGGAACTCAAAAGAACATCTAATTCGCCAATTCTTTCATCTCAAAGATGGGAAAATTAAGCCTGAGAGAAATAAGATGACTTGGCTAATTATCCAAGTAGCTAATGGTAAAGATAGCATTAAAATCCAGATGTTTTTACAATTAATGTGGATAATGAAAGGTAGCCTGGAATGATGGAAAAAGAACTGTAGTATTATTAATTTGTCAATACAGGATTTTTTTGAATTCTAAGAATCAAATGAAAAAAATATATACAAAACCAGGCCATAATAGGTTAAAAAATCTTTAGAAATAGAGGTCTATTTTTCACTACCAGTAATCATACATCAAAACTAAAATTTGCATGTATCAGAAGAAAAGAACTACAGATAAAGGGTCATTATTATAAATAACACTTTGTATACTGCCTTAAAAAGGAACACAGGATCATAGATGTAGACTAGGATGGAACTTCAGAAAACAAAAAGCTTTAAGAATTTGCTCCGTTTGGGGGGGGGGGGTCCCCCACTTGATTCTCAAGATTTAAAAGAAAATCTTGCATTGGCAAATTAATAATACCTAGTTCTCTTTACAGTATTCAAAACTACCTTGAAGTATTCAGGCTTCTGCTAATCTATTTACCTTAGACACACCAATCACAATTTTAATACATTTAACAAAATATCCAAAAAGTAAAGACAAATAAGTAAAATTCAGAGAGCTTCCACTTTAGATAGCTATCATAAAGGCTGCAAATGTACAAAAATTACTACAATGGAAATAAATCATTTTGCAATTTACCTGAGAAGCAGGAGGTACTAATTTACTTCTCTTTTTGGTAAATTTTGATATTCCACTGGTTTGAAGAATAGCTAATGGCAAATCAGACTCCTGGCCCCTTTGCCTCATTCTAAACTGGCTTTATAAAGAAGGAACTTTATAGAGCTGAGAGATAGCTAGAGGTTGTTATTTTGAAAAAGAGGATTTCTCTTTATTATTATACAGTATTTCTAACGAACTATCTCTCAGATGAAACTTCTCAACCAGAGTCAGGTAGAATATGAGAGAAGTCAACAGAACCAACAGGCCTGTACCCTCACAAAATAACAACACATCTTCAGTTTCCTTATCAGATGAAAGCAGAAGAAAGGCAAAATATTTTCCCTAGGATGTGAATCATATTCTAAGTCTCCTTGAAGTACCTAAAGCTGACACAGATACTGTCCTTTCCATGGAACTTAGCTAGAAATAAGCAAATACTGTACAATGTTTCTAGGGTGCATCAGACACCACAAGATTATGTAGCACAGCATATCACATGAAGTTCCTCCATCCCTTTCCAGGAACTTCCAATTTTAATAAAATATCCAATAAGTAAAGAAAAATAGATAAAATTCAAGGAGCATCCAATTTGGATATCTATCATCAAGGCTGCAAATATGCAAAAGTTAACATAATGAAAAAAAATCATTTTGCAATTTACCTGAGGAGCAGGAAGTACTAATTTGCTTCTCTTTTTGGTAAATTCTGACACTCCACTGGTTTGAAGAATAGCTGACGGCAAATCAGACTCCTTTTTTCTTTTCAAATGTTGTTTGTCTTTCTTCCTATCTCTACTTTCCTTTTCACTGTCATGAAGTATACAAGAGAAAACAAGAGGGAGGAAAAGGAGTTATGAAATTTCCCAAATGAATGGTGATACCAAAAGTTTGGCAGTCTTGTCAAAAAGGCAGGAACAACTTCTCTATCCTGAAATGAATCATTCTCAAACATCTAGTCAAATAAAGTCAACAAGCATTTCTTAAGCACCTCTGCTAAGAGCTAGGGATACCAGGGCAAGAAACAGTTTTCTCTTCTCAAGGAGTTCACAGTCTAATCCAGAAAGATAAGCCCTTCTACCTATTTTAGAAAACAAAAATCAACCAAAACAGAAAATGAACAAAATAAAAAATTCTGCCACCAAAAAAACTTTTTTAATACCTATAAAGTAACTCAAAAAACTAAAATGCCACAGGACAAGAATAGTTCCCAAAAAATATGTTCAAATGGAATTTTTTAGTGAGGAGAAAAGTTTAGAGCTATAATTTAGTTGGTGAAGGTGACTGACTCCTGAGGAGAAAATTCCATTAACCAATACATTTCAACAATTATTCTGCAACATATGGACTTAAAAAGAGTTGCCAAGCAGTCACACATCACCAGCAAATGTCAGAAGTAGGACTTGAACCAAAATTAGAAGGAAAGCAACAAATTGGGAGAACATTTTAATAACAAAACTCTCTGACAAAGGTTTAGTTTCCCAAATATATAAGGAACTAAGTCAAAACTACAAAAAATCAAGCCATTCCCCAATCAACAAATGGTTAAGGGACATGAATAGGCATTTTCACAAGATGAAATCAAAACTATCAATAAACACATGAAAAAGTGTTCTAAACCCCTCCCTATTAGAGAAATGCAAATAAAAACTTTTATTACCTCACACCAAAGGAAAGTGATAAATGTTGGAGGGCATGTGGCAAAATTGGAACACTAATACATTGCTGGTGAAGTTGTGAATTAGTCCAACCATTCTGGAGGGCAATTTGGAACTATGTGCAAAGGGCTTTAAATGAATGCCTACTCTTTGACCCAGCCATACTACTACTGGGTTTGTACCCCAAAGAGATAATAGGGAAAAAGTCTTGTACAAAAATATTTATAGCCACAATCTTTTTGGTGGCAAAAAATTGAAAAGTGAAGGGGTGTCCATCGATTGAGGAATGGCTGAATAAACTGTGGTATCTGTTGGTGATGGAATACTACTATGCTGAAAGGAATAAAGAAATGGAAGAATTCCATGTGGACTAGAACCACCTCCAGGAACTGATGCAGAGTGAAAGGAGAAGAACCGGGAGAACATAGTACACAAGAGACTGATACATCGTGGCACAATCAAATATAATGGACTTTTCTACCAGTCAATGCAATGACCCAGGACAATCCAGAGGAACTTAGGAGAAAGAATGCTTTCCACATCTAGAGAAAGAACTGTAGGACCAAAAATGCATTAGAAAAATACATGCTCAATCACATAGTGAGACAGGAATGTGATTAAGGTTTTGATGTTAAAAGATCACTCAAATGCAAATATGAATAACATGGAAATAGGTTTTGAACAATAATACATGTATGACCCAGTGGAACTGCTTGTCTTGGGAGGGGAATGAATTATGCAACCATGGAAAAATATTCAAAATAAAAATTTAAAAATTTAAAAAATAAAAGTAGGACTTGAACCTAGGTTTTCTTGACTCCTAGGCCAGCTTTCCAACCATTATGCAACACTACCTTGAAAATGTCTTTAAATGTATTGTTTAAGCAAGAATTAACCATGGCAAGAAAAATCACAAAACCAAATAAAAATAATGCTTGAAAATAAGAAATCAGGAGAAGAAACTCAAGCTGGAACTAAAAGATACTTTAAAAAAGATCAGGAGGCTATGGGATATAGGAGATCACAAAAGATAAAATAGACAACTCCAATTATGGAAAAATAAAATGCTTTTGCAGCATAGCTAAATTGTAAGGAAAACTATCAAAAACTTGAAAAATAGAAAAACTTTTTCATCAAATATCTCAGAAGGAAGGTCTATCCAAGATATATATTTAACAGTATAAACATACATATACACATACTTGTGTGCATATCACAAATATAAAATAAGAGATACTCCCCAACTGATTAGTAGGATATGAACAAATAGTTCTCAAAAGAACTGAAAATTATTAACAACCATATGAAAGACTTATCCAAATCACTAATGAAGAGAATTATGATTATTATAATAGGTTTCTGGTTGATCTACCTGCTTCAAGTCTGTCCCCTCTTCAATCCATTCTCTATTCATTTGTCTAAATGATTTTCCTAAAGCATAGGCCTGACCATGTTATTCCCAATTTAAATGCCAGTGGTTTATTATCTCCATGATTAAATATAAAATGTTCAATATGACAACTGAAACCATCTGCAACCTGGCAAATTTCTATCCTTTCAGTGTTCTTACACTTAATTCTCCTCAATGAACTACATGATCCAGTTTCAGGTACCTATTTGTTGTTGCTCAGGGAAGACACTTGATCTCTTATATGGGAGCCTTTTCACTGGCAGCATCTCCCATGCATGGAATGCTTTTCTTCCTAACAACTGCCTGATTATCTGTAAGTCAGTTCAAATACCACCTTCTGAGGAAGCCTATCTCAATTAGATGTCTCTCAATACTGAGAGTTTATCCTCTATTTACATTGTTTTATATATCCTATATACACATAGTTAATTGCATATTATCTCTCTCATTAGAAAGTGAGTCCTTGAGGTCAAGGAACAAATTTTTGCCTTTTTTTTTTTATCACCAACACTTGCCACATGGTAAGTACCTGTTTTACTGATTTCATTAAAACAAATCTGAGATTTTTACCTCACACTCAGCAAACTGACAAAGATGACAAAGGATTAAAAATAGTCAGCACTGGAAGGGCTATGGAAAAAGGCACCCTAACATACTAATGATGTCGCTGCAAATTGGTACATTCTAAAAAGCAATTTGGAAAACAGAAATAAAGTTAATAAAATACTCAAGTCCTTCAACACAGGCATACCTCAAGTCATCGCTGATAAAAAATAAAAGAACCATAAACACCAACATATTGCGAACAGTATTTTTTGTGTAAGAAAAAAAAAAGGAAAACAAAATGGGTAACCATAAACTAGAGAATGATTAAGCTGTGGTACAGGAATGTAATGTTGTAGCATAAGAAACGACGACTATGAAGAATTCAGAGAATGGGAAGACTTAGTGAAGTAAGCAGAACCAGAAAAAAAACCAACATATATAAGTACAATAATGCAAGAACAAAAAACAAAACTGAATGTAGGCCCCTCTCTTCATTGCAGAGATCGGAGAGAGGGGATGTAGAATACTGCCTATGCAGTTGGGCCCAGTTGATATATTGCTTAGTTTTGCTGAACTACTTCTGTATTCCTCTTTCTTTGTTACAAAGAATGGCTGGCTAGGTATAGGAGCAGGGAAGAGATGTTTATAAACGACAGTAATATAATAACAAAAAATAATGATTTTTTTTTTTTAAAGAAAAGGGAGAGGGCACAGCTAGATAGCTTCCTGGATTGAGAGTCAGGCCTAGAGAGACTGTAGGTTCAAATCTGGTCTCAGACAATTCCTAGCCAGGACCCTGGGCAAGTCACTTAACCCCCATTGCCTACCCCTAGCCCTTACTACTCTTCTGTCTTCTAACCAATGCACAATATTGATTCTAAGAAGGAAGGTATGGGTTTAAAAAAAAGAAAGAAAAGAAAGTGGAGAGGTACATAACTGTGGATGTAGATTATTGCATATGTTTTCAAACATGATTGATTAAACTTGGAAAGGACACAGAAAGAAGGCTTTCTTTTTTGTTGCTGAATTCATTTGATTCTGCTTTATTAAATGGTTCATGGTTTTATGTAAGGTTTTGCTCCTTATATCTGACTCTCTTTTTTGGATGGTTCAGTTTAAAATGAAAATTTCAAAAGAAAATTTGAAAGATTACTCACGATCTTAACTCTCCATCAAGATCTTGCTGTCGTAACTTCCTAAAGTCAGCATCAAGTGCCTGATAATTTTCTTCAGATGTGTCATAAAAACCTGGTGCAGGCTTTTTTTCAAATGGAATTTCTGCATTATAATCTACTCCTCTCTTCTTTTTCCTTTTCTTCTGAATTTCTATGCCAGCTGCTCGAAGTTCTCTTCTCTTTTGGAGGGCAGCAAGACGCCTAAAAAATGAGAAAATGATAAAAATTAGAAAATGGAAAGTGAGCTGTAACTTTGTAAGATAGAATGACCAGCTTTCTATTTACATTTACATCAGGGTATATAACTTATGGCAAAAACAAATGGACAAATATTTTTCTCATGTAACTACTTTGCCTCTTCTTGGAAAAAAAAAGAATCACTAAAACATCAATTTTGAAATACTAATATCAGTGCATGAGAAGGGGTTAATGAAGAAGTTTTAAACATTCTTACATTTGGGACCATTAAGGATGGCTGTATAATCAGGAAGCTAATATTCAACTACTGGGGTCAAAGAACAAATTGAATAAGCCTGTACAATAATTAAATACTTTCTCTTAAGTGACCAGAAAACTAGGGATAGATAACAGCCATGGATATAAGCAAAAGAAATCCACTAAGTGGAGGAGAAAAGAAGACTTATTGGGATATAATCTTAAACTCTAACTTGGTATCTAACAAAAAAACATTAAGAGCAAATACTTTTCCTTCTAGAATTAAAAGGAAAGCCTTTTCCATAAAATTCAAGGAAAAATCTTAAATTTGGCTAGAGAAGACTCTATAGTCAGAAGAGTTCCCTGCATGTCAATGGTGCCTCATACTAATCAGTTAATTAGCAGTCATGTCAAAACATTATATATCAATGATCTCCTACTCATAAAGCCATGAGTTATAAATTATCTTCTTTACTGTTTATGAAACAATGTTAGAATATTATATGAATAGCTAGTAAAAAGTAAATTCCAAGCAATAAGAACCATTATTTATGCTACGACTTCCAAAACCCACCATTTCTGTAACTATATTCTATAACTATATACTTAATAGGAAAAAACTAGGATACCTTCAAGATTTTAGGAAAATGAGAAAATAGCAATGAGAAATGACGAGCAATTCTTGAGTATTCATCAAACAATGAAAAGAAACACAATATTTTCATTGGATTTGTGACTGTTTTTGGTTAACAAAAGACTTTCAGTAAAGAAAACCAGACCTTGCTTCTTCCAATTGTTTCTCTCTTGCTTTCCTCTTGGCCTTCTTTCCCTGTGTGTTTGCCAAACGGGCTCTAGCTTCCGAGAGCATTTCAAGTTCATCTGCAGAAGAAAAAAAACCTTAATGACATTCCCTCAGAAAAAGAAGATACTATGAATTCATGTGGTACAAAGAATTCTTTCCTCTTGGAATGAAATGTATTGAACTCTCCTATAGGATTAGTCCTTTCTAAATAAACTTTTTTTAAAAAGGACAAATTAGATACCCAATACTCATATAGAGAAGCAAAAAACTTAAACTTTTCAGTTTCATCATCAACTCATCACTACTGAAATCAAGCACATAATACAAGTATCTTTTTCCCTCAAGTATAATTTTCCCTTTAACATCCCTTTATAGGATTGCCCTCATAGTAAAAGAGCACTACTTATATTGAGTAAATTTAAGGATTCATATATTTGAGAAGAATTAAGTGCACTTGTGCAACACTTTAATTTTTTCAAAGTATTTTCATATCTATCCTCTCATTTGACTCTCACAATAACCTTGTGAGGTAATAATAATAGCTAGCATTTATATATCACTAGGTTCCAGGCATTGTGCTAAGTATTTGCAAATATTATTTCATCTAATTCTCATAAGAACGCAGGGGTAAATGAGGTATTCTGAATGTCAAAGACATATGCAAATAGAGACCCAGAAAAATTAAGCTTCCCCAAGGTAACCATGATAATTTCTTCCCTACAACCACTACAAAGGTATTCTGCACCATTCATTTGATTGGATAAGTCACTAATTTGTGAAAGAAAACAAAAAAGGGGAACAATTAAGAAAAGTATTAAAGAAGAAAGAGAAAGAATTATTGCCAAAGGTTTCCAAAAGTTAGGGAGGAAAACCCCAAAGAGGAAAGATAAAGAAGTGTCTGAACAATTTAAAGTTAAACTGATTTCCTCATGGTAAAAACTCTTACCCTCATCCATATCAATTGGATCAGGTCGGGCTGGTTTTGTTTCTGGATTTGGATCAATCTCTCCAGGCTTAAGTTTTCGTGGATCATCTGCTGTCTCTTCTTCATTGTCTCTTTGGGCAGCTTTATCCCTGGAAAAAGGGCATCAAGTTACCTTTATTATTATGTAAACTTACCCCAGATTTAGGGTTCTTTCTATGAAATAGCCAAAATTAAGTTTATGAGAAAAAAATTATCTCTCTTCATTAGTCTCTTAAGAGTTTTTACTAAATAAAAGCAGAAAAGGTTAGTTTACAAAACATTTAACTTCACAGCTAATGTTTAAAAACTGTGATTCTTAACATCATCTGTCTCCTATGCCACATTTGCTCCAAAAATGTCAGGTCCCTATATTATTTGGGTTATCAGATCTCTGTCTATCAAAGGCTCCAAATATTTCCAGTTTCTCTTATGATCCTATTTTCATTTATTTTTTACAGATAGTCTTTTTAAATTTTATGAGGTCAAAATTTTCTAGTTTATCTTTTATGTTCTCTCTCCCTTGTTTAGATGAAAATTTGCCCTTCTCTAAACTTTTCAAGATGTAACCTTTTATATCATGGTCCCATGGTTATTTTGTACTAGTGATAGTTTCCCTTTCTTTCTATTAACAGTATCTTGGAAGTGTATTTTATACAAATGGCCCTCAAAATCCTGGGCAGGCCCCTTACCATTCCTGCAGGAATGGCTGTAGATGGGCAGGAAACAAAGCAGAATGTGCTAAGAATCATATAGTTTTCAGAACATCATTAAAAATGAATTTGCCTGTTGATATTCTAAAATGTGAAATCCTTGTTCAATGACCAACCAATGGCCATATTCCTAGAGGAACTGAATCATATCAATCTTGGGATTCTTGCTATAAATGAAACCAGAAAAAGGAATTTGCAGCTAAACGGACAGATAACAAAGAAAGGAGCTGGCAAAGTAAGTTTTTTCACATGCCCCCAGTCAACAAAAATTATTACTTCATGGTATATTTAGTCAAGTATTACAATACTAAGAAAAAAAGGATCACCATATGTACTAACATTGGTTGAGGAGATTAAGTGGTAAATAAATTCTACAAAGAACTTCATAAATTCCATCAAATCAAATCAACATTCACACTAGCACTTGGTAATTTAAATGTAAATAGGGGAATAGGTGAAGATGGGACAAATAAATGCAAAAGCACAGTTTAAGGAAGAGAGACCAAAGAATTAAAATTTACAGAAATGTCTCATGTCTCTATATTATGAATACTCTCTTCAAACAATTGATCAACAGGCATTGAATTTGGCAAGCACTGAATTATGCCAGAAAGAACAAAATAAATTACATTTCAAAGGAAAAAAAATGTCTTATTGAAGTAAATCAGTTCCCATCAGAGTTGAGTCAGCTATCTTTATGGTCAGGCCATAAACTTCCCAGCTAAGATCAAAATTAGTTTTAAAAAACTCAAGAAAAATAATGAATATATATATATATATATATTAATGACTGATAACAACCCTGGAACTATTTAAATAAGTTGTTTAAAATAAAAACAAGAAATGAACAACAAATTATATGGAAATCAAATATAATCATTTTAAACAAGTTCAATGTAAAACAAGTGCCACAACAAAAAGATTTTTTAAAAGCCCAAAAAAGAAATCTCTGACTTATTTGCAAAACAGAAAGATGGCTACCAAAGGCAATACTACATAAGAATATATAAAGAAGTAAAAGCTTGCAAAAAAGAATGATCGATAATTATCATATGGTCAATCAACAGATTATATTAAACACCAGGATACTTTGAACCTTCTAGAAGAGAGCCATAATCCCTCAAAGAAGTTTGGCCTATCTATCCACATAGGAAAGACTAATTGCCGGGATTTCAACAAGCCTTTGGATGGGCACCCCAGAGAGCTGATCAATGGCATGTATGTCTTGGACAGACAATACAGATGAATTAGTTAAGCACAGAGTTGAACAAAAAAAGGAGAGCAGGCTGGATTGCTTTCAAGAAATTGCAAAGCTCCTTTACAGACCAAGAATTCCATGAAAGCAAAGGCCAATTTTTTCAAAAGTAATATTCTACTAGTGTTGCTATATTATAGTAAACCAAATAACAACTGCATTTGAAGAACTAAAAAAATCAGAAAGCAATGGAAAGGTACATGGTGGGAGAATGCTGTTGTATATAATCAATAAGCAACTCTGGAGAAAAAGACTTCAAGGAATCATATGACAGAAAGTGAAAATAAACTGGTAACATGGTAAGAGTAAGAAATTAGAGGTGGAAAGCAAGAGTGTTTCACTAGTATCTTTGCAATATCAGGGCAAAATAAGCAAAGTCCCCAAAATGTTGAATAGAACTCCTGTGGTGGATTTTTGGAAGGACATGAACAAGAATCACATAGACAAGCATGGATAGGTTATATGAGGCTGGACTTGAACTCTTCCTGCATTCCGTGTCTAGCTCACTTTCCACCACTCCACACTGTTGTTTGTAGTAATTTTGAACAAATGTATGTTAAGCACTCTGAAAATCTTTAAAGCAGTAGAGGTTAACTCTTAGCTATTATTAGTTTTAATATCATTTATTCTTGGTTTCTGTTAATGTGGTAGGGCCCCCTTTATGCATCCCAGCACAGGTCTCTTTTGCTTTCACTTTACTTTCACTTTTCTTAGGGCTTTTTTTTTTGGGGGGGGGGGGTGGCCCTGAATACTGAAAAGGACAAAATCATGGGGAGAGAGTGCATATATATGGAGTCAGCAGGTAATTGCTTCTATTTGTGGTATGATAGGTCTTGGAACATGTCCCCTTCAGGGTCCTACTGTACTATACAGAAATGATACTGAATTTAGGGGTTTATTTTTTATCCTGATACCTGACTGATGCTATTATCTCAATCAGTTTCTTTACTAATTCTCTAAGGTATTCTACAAAACCGTGATGTCATCTACAAAGAGCAACAGTTTGGCTCTTCTTTGCCAATGCTATTATACCTCTGATTTTGTTCTCTTATTGTACAGCTAACATTTCTAGAATTATGTTGAATTATAATTATGTATATATAATTATAATTAGTGGAGAAAGTGAGTATACTTGCTTTACTCCAATCGGTACAAGGAAACCTAGTTTCAAGAAAAATGAAATCATAGAACGTAAGGAAAGGATGTCAATAACCACTTAGCCCAATCTACGACATAAATGACACCCAAGGTAGGGGAACCACCACCTCTTAAGACAGCCCTTTCTATTTTGGGACAGCTCTAAGTGCCAGGAACTTTTAGTTGACATCAAACCTAAAATTGCCCTCTTCACATTTTCTACCTTTGCTCCAAATTCTGTCCTCTGTGGCCAAATAGAACAAACCTAGCCTTCCTCTCTGTAATGGCCCTTTGGCAATCATGTCCCCTGAGTCTTCTCTTCTCTAGGCAGCTGGAACTAGACATAATACTCCAGATAAAGTCTAACAAAGGCAGAGTACAGTGGAACTATCACCTCTATTTCTTGGAAGCTATGTCTTTCTTTATGAAGCCCAAGATCATGTAATCTTTTCTGGCTGCCACATCACTCTGATGACTCATGTCAAGTGTTCAGTCTTCTAAAATATCTAGTTCTTTTTCAGAAGTGCTGTTTAGCCATGCTTTTACCACCTTGGACTTGTGGAGCTCATATTTGTGTACCCGAATTGAAGACTACATTTGTCCCTAATGAATTTTATCTTAATTAGATTCAACCTAATACTCTAGTCTGTCAAGATCCTTTTGAATTCTGATTGTCACCCAGTGTGAGCTATTCCCAACAGCTCTGTGTCATCTACAAATCTGATCATCACACATCTATCCCTTTTTCAAATAACTGATAAAAATGTTGAACAGGCCAGAGTAAAAACATATGCCAGGAACACTTTATGCCTGCTGCCATGTTGTTAACGTAGCATTAACAATTATTCTTTTCAGCCATTCAGCTAGTTCTGAATCTTAGATTTAATTAAATGATCATCTAATCGGTATCTTTACACCTTCTCTATAAAAATAATATATTTTACCAAATCTTTGCTAAAGTCTACATAACCTATATTCCTTTTTCCTTTCTACTACATTAGAAATACTAAAAATACACAGATTTTTTTTCCATAGTAAAAAAAATTCTCCACACACTATCTATATCTTTTAGGGTATTTAAGATAAAATGCTGTATTTTGTAAAAGGCTTTTTCTACATCTACTGGGAAAAAAAAACCATAGTTTTTGTTATCTTTATTCTTTAGGCAATGAATTATGCTAATTATCTTCCTAATGTTGAACCATTCTTGCATCATTAGCATAAATCTAACTGGTTCTTAATGAATTACTTTCTGGATATGTTTCTTTAGTCCCCTTACAAAGATTTTATCCTTGTCCTTGAAAGAAATTAGAGTTTTAAATATATATGCTACTATAGAAATCAAGTTGCATTTCAATTAACAAAAAAAATTTTGCATTAATACTGAGTGAGATTAATCTAACATTTTCTTTCTCTGTGGCCATTAGTTTTTTGGGGTGTTTTTTTCTCTAAAACCTTTACCTTCTGTCTTAGAATCAATACTGTATATTGGTTCTAAGGCAGAAGAGTGGTAAGGGCTAGACAATGGGGATTAAGTGACTTGTGTGGCCATTAGTTTTTAAAGTAAAAATCCTTTTGTAGTCATAGTATCCTTCTTTCAAGAGGATCAAGGACACATTGTCAGCAACTTTAAATAGTTTAAAAGGCAATTTGGCCCAATTCCACATATAGACAAATCATGAAGAGATTACTTAACGTAGCCAGTTACATTTTGGAAAAGTGGTAGGAAAAAAAGGTTTGAAATTATAGATTGTATGATAGAACATTGTTATAGTCTAAAGTTCAGCCTCAAAATTAATTATTTTTGTTGTTTCCAACTTCCTTCTCTACCCTTATCAGAGCCTACACCTTTGTGATTCCAAGGTGTCCATTCAGAGTTAACTGATTCCTAAAATAAGAATTAAAGTAGAATATATACATTTTTAAAAATGAATAGAATCCTACTATCCCCAAGAAGTTTTGAAGAGAAATTGATTTTTGTTTATATGCTTAAAAAATACTGCCATGGGGGCAGCTGAGTAGCTCAGTGGATTGAGAGCCAGCTCTAGAGATGGGAGGTCCTAGGTTCAAATCTGGCCTCAAACACTTCCCAGTTGTGTGACCCTGGGCAAGTCACTTGACCCCCATTGCCTAGCCCTTACCACTCTTCTGCCTTGGAGCCAATACACAGTATTGACTCCAAGACGGAAGGTAAGGGTTTTTAAAAAAAAAAATACTGCCATGTTAAGAGTACCCATAGCTTTGAAAATCTGGTCCTATAAAACTCATTACAGTTTGAGATGCCCGTAAGGAAAGTTAGAAATTTGCACATATATGTTACTACAGAAATCAAGTCAGATTTCAACTAATAAAGCAAATAATAAAGAACTTCAAAGAACTAGTTTAAGGACTAATGGAAAACATACTTTATGTGCTATTTTTTCCATTTAATTTTTCTTCAATCTAATTAAAATTTGAGACAATTCATATTCCTGATCAATTCATATTCATAGACAACAGGTTTAAACCTAAACACTATAAGGCTACTGATATTTATTTTAACCATTTAGGAAT
The DNA here is from genome assembly GCF_027887165.1 of Monodelphis domestica. Lineage (NCBI taxonomy): Eukaryota > Metazoa > Chordata > Mammalia > Didelphimorphia > Didelphidae > Monodelphis > Monodelphis domestica. Next base: position 288,413,330 of record NC_077228.1, on the reverse strand, counting down.
TTTCTTTTAACTAGCTCCTTTATTTTTATACAGTTTTTAATTGTTTCAAATCAAAAGAAATAATCCAAAGCTTACTTCAACATTAATTGTATATGATTTGAATGTTCTTTTCAAAAACTCACTCACAGAAGAAATTCATAGTGTTCCAAGCATTGTGCAGCCGTCCGTCCAATGATTGGGGCAATGGTTCTCCACTGGGTTGGCATCAATTTGGCCAAGTGCAAAAGCTTCTCTTCCTCCTCCCTGGACCATTCTGTTTTTTTAATGCTTGGATCCAGCCATTCATACCTGTCACAAAAAAAAAACAGTGTTACCCCATAACTAGTAACTTGGATTGATTCTTTTGTACCCTTCATGGACCCCTTATATTGGGTTTCCTGTCCTAAAAGCACACTACAGATTATCTTGTTCCCTCTCCTTCAAAGCTACCTTCCTTTTTTTTTTGGGGGGGGGGGGGTTATGGTAGTGCCCCTGATCCTTATCTGCTGTAAAACCTGATAGTTTCCCTCCACTTTACCATTATCACTGTTGAAGCCACTCTACCCATTTAGTGTCAGGTTTCCCCATTTCCAAACTCCCAGATGTACTTAGGATGAGAGTAGGAGATATTTCTGTTTAAAATGCATTTTTATGGATTTAAACATATACAACATTAAATAAAAGTAACTCCACAGTTTGGAAATTGGAGGGAGGCGGTTGGTTTGTTTTTTCTATTTCCTAAAGAGACACTTCTATAATAGTGTAAGTTAAACCAATTTTTGCAAGGTGATCTGGTAGTATAACCATGATAGAACATTAACTGTATCAAGGACCTATGTGAACTTCCTTTAAAACATCCTATTTACTCTTAGAAAGTTGCCTGAGGACTGGAAAGACTAACTGATTTGCACATAATTAAATAACTTCCAAGTGTCAGAGGCAAGATTCACATCAATCAATCAAGTGTTTATTAAGACCTGAGATCAAATCCTACCTTAGACCAGTGATGGCAAACCTATGGCACAGGGGCAAAGATAGCACACAGAGTGCTCTCTGTGGACATCCAGCCACCCTCCCTCCCTGTACCCCCCAACCCAATTTATTTACTAGAAAGACAGAGGGACTCGGGCAGAGCTGCTCCCCTCTCTATCCCCCACTATGCCTAATACATTTTTTCACTTGCCTGCCCCTCTGCCCAGCAGCCCAATGGGGAGTGCTTCCTCCCTTCCCTGTGTGGAGTAAAAGTAGGGGGCATACCTGGCACTCAGTAGTGGGGAGGGGCATAGCACATGATATCTAGAGGTGCGGGCTTGGTCTGGAGGGTAGGGTGGGGGTGGACTGGCATTCCATCTCTAAAAGGTTTGCCATCACTGCCTTAGACACTTACCAAGATGACCCAAGACAAACCATTTAACATCTCTTATCCTTAATATCCTCTTCTGTAAAATGGGGATAAGATAATCAACTACTTCACAGGGTTGTGAGGGTCACAAGAAACATATGTGAAACATTCTGCAAACCTTAAAGCGTCATACATTTAAAATAACTTAGAATATTAGCTTTATTAAGCATCTACTACATATCAAGCACTATATTAGGTGCTGGGGATACAAATACAATGAATGAAACCACATCTACTTCAGCCATGACATCATATTACCTCTCTAACTCTAAGAATGATGACAATGATAATCATTGATATTTATGTTGCCCTTCAAGGCATGCAAGGCACTACATATACACATATTATTTTATTTGATATTCTTATTGATATTATCTTAATTGATATTGATTATTTGATATTGATAGATATAACAAATATCATCTCTATTTTATGGATGAGAAAACCTCACAGAGGTTTGGGGACTTAAATGCTCATGGTCACAGAACAATAGGGCAAGTTTCAATGCAGCTGGACCTAACTCAAAGTCCACTGTTCTTTCTACACACACTTTTTCAGGGAGACAGTTGGAATAGAGAGCAAATTTTTTCACTCTCAAGCATAAGCTTCTAACTCAGAATCTATTCCTAAGCTCCCTATGACTCCCCTTTATGTTGTATAATTTCCAAAGTCCTGATACAGTCATCCTATCTTGCCAGTTCTGTGCCAGAGGGCATGTATCCTTATTCCAATTTGTCAGGAAAATTGAGACCCAAAGGTGTGAAGTAACTTATCCAAAGTCAAAGAGTTAATGAAGAGAACCAGAACTAGACTCCCATTTTCCTGACTCTCAGATCTTTACAACACCCTAATTCCTGTTCTCCCCCTAATTAAATTCAAATAACTGCCATTAATTCCACATTAAATTTTTCCCAGGTTCTCCTTGGTGACTTGCACATACCATCTGGCTTTGCACTGCTTTGCTGATTTCCTATGCAACAGTGAAGCAATTCGAGACCATTGGTTCTTCCCATATTTCATCACCGCTGCTTTGAGAATTTCATCCTAAGGAAGTGAACAAGAAAGTGTCACTAGAAAAGAATCAACTTAACTTAGTTCTGATAAGGTTTCAATAATCTTTCCAAGAAAGATCAGAAAACATCCCCAAAAAAGGAAGGGGAATTGGAGAGGTGGAAGAGACTTTAAAAAATCATGTGATTAATGGTTTCATTTTACTGAAGTGATGTGATTCCCAAGATTACATGACTAAAACCTGGCAGATGTGGAACTTACTCTTCTGACTCTCCATCAAGCCCTTTCCACTGTAACACTGATGTTCACTCAGGTGTTAATATCAACAAGAAATCTGACTTCTTTACACTTCATTCTCTTCATCAGTAAAATGGGGATAACTAATATAGTACCCACCTTCATGGATACACAAATATATGTAAAACATGACATAAAGTTCACCTGTTATTATTATTACCCTAGCCTAATACCCTACAGTGGGCCTAGGCCTAGAACATCATGGGTAGATATAAGGCAATAGCATATCTCCAAACAGTGTTGACAGTACAACCTTAACTATCAAAAATATTTAAATATGCACCCCTACTAGGTAAATATCTTAAGTTATGTATATGTTACTGTGCTAATAATGATACATGTGATATAAAATTTACACAATAAACATTTAAATGCCATACAGAAGTTTATATTTGATCCTGGTAGTAATAGGGAGCTGCTGGAACTTCTTGAACATGGATGTGACAAGGTTACAATACCCTTAGAAAAATTACTTCAGCAGTTTAGTAGGTATTGGTTTAGAGATGATGAGAGTGTAGGTTTTGTAATTTTTTTTTTGAATGGAAAGAAAGGATTCTTTATAAGAGATGAGAAGGTAGAAGCAATAAAATTTTGTGATGAATTGGCTCTGTAGACTGAGTGAGAATGAGGAGTCCCAGAATGACAGTGAAGTTGCCAGCTTGGGTGACTGGTGGATCCTCTGATAGTAATAAGGAGGAGTCTGAGAAGAGAGGATGTATAGTTTGGGGAAGGAAAAGATAATGTTTTGAATATGTTGAGTTTGAGATACTTAGGGGACATCCAGTTTGATCAATCTAGAAGTGTAGGTCTGACTATGTCACTCCCCTACTTGAGTGGCTCCCTTATTTACTCTAGGATTAAATATTATTAAATCTTTATCATCTTTATGAAAAAGGGCCATCATTTGGAAGGATTAGATTTGTTCAGAAAATAGAATCTAGTACACTGAGCACAAGGACAAGAGGCTAGAATGCTGGATTTGAAGTCAGAAAGACCCAAGTTCAAATCCTGCCTCAGACACTTACTACCTGTGCGACTGTCTGCCTCAATTTTTTAATCTGTTAAACAAGAATAACAACAGCACCTTCCTCCCAAGGTAGTAGTGAGGATCAAATGAGATATATAAAGCACTTTGCAAACCCTATAGACTTTTGCTATTATTAAGTTGGCAGAAGTCAAATTTAGGTTTGACTTAAAGAAAAACTCCCTAGTTTGATCTTCGGTAAAAGCACTTAGCAGTTTCCTCAACTGTAAAATGATGGGTAGAATTTCATGACCTCTGGAGTCTCTTCCAGCTCTAAAATCTATAACCTATGTTGCAGTGAGAATTCTTTTTTCAGGTCATGCATAGGGCCAGAATGACTGGGAATCTTTCCGATTCTGAGAAACTATGATTCTGTAAAAGGCATACTGAAGGAAGTGTCACCTAAATTGGGCTTTAAAAGAGAAAGGGAAAACTCAATATTATAAGGTAGGTAGGAAGAGCATGCCCGGAGCAAAGGTAGCGAGAGTGGGAGAATGGAAGCAGGACGTTCTCGATGAAAAGCTGACCAGGTGTCCAGCCTTGGCTGAATCACAGAGGGCGTGGAAGTAATGATAAGCCTGGAAAGGCAAGGTGGCCCCAAATTACTAAAGGCAAGAGGAAGAGGAAGAGGAAAAGTTCGTGGGGAGCCCTACAAAAGGAGTTGGCCAGGGTAATCCCAAGGGTCCCCTCCAACTCTACCCATTCTAAGATTCTCACCACCCCCTCCCCGCCCCCATCGCTGCTAACAGGAGACAGCGCATGCGCACAAACCACCGCAGGGGGCCAGAAAGAGTGACAGGAAGACGGCACTCACCTCCGTATTCCTCCACACACCCCCTTTGATCATAATCCGAGGCATCTTGGCGAAGGGGCGAGCGATTCGGCAATTAGCCGAGGCGAACGGGCGAACACTGTAATGGCGTAGCGGCCTCCGAACCTAAAGGCGACCCTTCTTCCCAGCACGACCTTCGGCTTCAGAATGTTCTGCGCAGGCGCAGAGAGAAGGTTAATCACGCGAGATTACCGGGTCGCGGGGAGCAACACAAACAAGAAGGATTCCTGGTCAAAGCGCCCGCCTTCACTCAGAGGGACGCTAGACGCAGGCGCATAAAAAGCTGGAAGGAGTGTCGTCGTTCTCTGGTCGATCTGAGATTGCGTCGATCGATGGCGCGGCAGGGTCGGGGCGGGGTGGGGGGAAAAGTGGGGAAGCGGTATAAAGGGGTGTGGCATTGGTAGCGCTATCTGATGGCCGGAGGTGCTTCACATATTACTTCTAAATGCTAGATGTTGATTTGTTAGGCGCGTGCTTTAGAAGGGAACTTTAGAGGTTCGATTCCACTCCAATCAATAAATATTTATTAGGCATCTTCGATGCGCATGGCTCGGCCCCATGCTAGGCTCGAGATTCAAAGATAAAAAGAAAAGGAGGGAGAAAAAAGAAAGAAACCACCTATGTCCTCAAGGATCTTATATACTCTCCTAGGGAATGCAACTAGTAATTAAATATAACAAAGCAAATGTAGATAGACACGAATTACGCTTAGGACCATGGACTGAGAGCTGTAAAGGACTTAAAGGCCATCTAGTCCAATCCCTTCATTTTACAGGGCTGACCAGGAAGTTGTTCTAGCTACTACCTGTGCGACTGTCTGCCTCAATTTTTTAATCTGTTAAACAAGAATAACAACAGCACATTCCTCCCAAGGTGGTAGTGAGGATCAAATGAGATATATAAAGCACTTTGCAAACCCTATAGACTTTTTCGGCAGGGTCCTCTGAATAAGTGGTTCCCCCACATCCCTTACCTCCCCAAGCTCCCCGACTCCCAACACACTCAAAGGTTTCATTGTCAGACACCCAATTGGCTTGGAAGTATGAGAAGTGGAGAGTGGGAGAGAATTGTTTTCAGTTTCTTCATGAATGGTTAAAGAATTTTGTTCCAGGTTTTTTCCTGCTATGTTTTATTCATATATTTCAGTTAACTGCTTTATTTTATATTTGATGTTTTGCCTGGTCAATGAGTGGAATCTCAGTCAAGCGTTGTTTATAGAATACACATATTTATTATAATTATGTATTGTATTATGAGATATATCATATTATTTATAAAATACATAAAAGTAACAGAGGCACCAAGACTAAGTCTTCAGTCTAGGATATGCCACACGAAGAAAGTGAATGACACTTCTGTGTGGTACAGGGGTGGAAACCACCCCTCATAGAGATCCCCTCCTCACAATGAAAATTCGGAGTCAGAAGTTATGAGCAGAAAAGGCAGAATTGGTTTATTTCTCTTTCATCAAAGATGCCACTGCCTCTAATCATAAGGCAAATGCACCCTCATCTGGTTTAACCTAGCCTTTTATTGGCTTTAACCACAAGCTCCACCCTTCTCCACCTCTGTTCCCCGTCTGTCCCCCAGAAACTGGGGAGTCAAAACTTATTGGCTAACGTTTTACCCAATCAAAAATGGGACCACCACAACTTTAACACCTATAGCTTTAACATAGAAGCTTGGCTCAGTTAGCAAATGGCATAACCACAAATTTATACAACTGTAGCCTGCTGGTACATGCTCAGGGGCACAACTATGCAGATGCAGGGGGGTTCCTGGTTAGGAGTTTCTGGGGATGATACTCCTGTCAGCATGTTTGAAACTAGCACATTGCTTGGCCAGGGTCTTTTAAAAAACATAATCTGAGGGCAACACATGGCCCACTCCTCACAATTCCCCCTCTTTTTGTCTTACTAGATGGTGTTGTGATCATACCATTCAGTGAAGCTTCCTCCCTCCTCATCCTCAGAGCTCTTCATCTTCCTCGAGATTAGTATCTTTTGGGGTTTGTTACAAATAGATTTGCCAACTACTATAAGCATTCTTTCAACAGTTTTTTGTATCACTGCAATAAAGCAAGACAAAGCAGGGATAAACAAAAGGATTGCTAGGGTTCCTCTTAAGAACAAGATGATTTTATTCCATCATCCTCCAGAGAACCAGGACTCAAACCAGTCTCTCCAGGGCTTATCAGTCCTGGAGTTCCTTTTATTTCTTTGGAAAGAGCTGTCAGACCTTGAAGGGCCTGAGTTCCAAATAGATCTCTTTATCAAAGGAAACTCCTGGATTTCTAACGGCCCTCTGGGCCCTCAGTGCCCTCCACTTGTTCTCAGAGGGTTATCTGGCCTCTCCTATATCAGGGGGAAGGGCACAGCAAACTAAGCCAGCACCCGTCCACAAGGTGGGTAGGGTTTGTTGTATAGTGTTTCTTCCACAGTACCACTAGAGATCCACTTGGGGGATTCTCTGGTTAGAGAAATTGCCAATGTGATCATTTGTTATGTTCCAGCTTTGAAGCACCTCACAACTAAGACTCCCATTTGCCCCACCCCTTGAGAGATAGGTGGACAGGCTTCCTAGTTCAGGAGGAAGTAGGAGCCAGATAGTCTTTTGATCCCTGCCTTTCAAAGGAGGAGAGAGTGTAGACAAGGCACTACTGCAATTCTCTCAGGGTGTATTACTCTAATAGAGGAACACCATGCACTTAAACTCAGTTTCAAATTTGTCCATTCCCAAGGGGAAAGGGGAGGGTCTTCCTATTGCACAAACATAACAGTTACTCTGTTTGAGACTGTGGGTAGTGTAGTTAATGCATTTTATTCATAAGTTCTGCTCAGTATAGTCCAATTCTGTTTTGAATTCTTCTCTCAATAGGGAAAAGAAACCAAAAGCAAGTCTTCATCTGTCTATATCTGCCAGGGTGGTTGCATAATTTGTAGCAAACAGTACAGATCAAAACTAAAATACCTACAAACCCAGAAAACCCACCAGTCCAACTATAATCAATCCAATCTTATCACCAGACATTGGTGCCTCTTGAATGTCATCTTCAGGAGCTGTCTTCTAAGGTTTCAGCTGTCCAGGAGACAGGTGGAGTCATTGGTCCCTTCACTCAGGTATAGTGAGTCCATACTTTTTCTTTCCCAGATTGGGATCAGTTTATCATTCTTCCAAATTGGAATCAGGAACCAATCCTTTGATTGTAATCTATGTACTGGGAAACCCAAGCATGGAATTTGAACAACCAAAACCTTTTTCTACAAGGAGGAAAGAGTTAAAGCCAGAGTCCCTCTCTTTCTCTTACTAACTTTAGGGCTTGGTTCAAGGGATACAGCTCACAAGTTTGAGCTGGCCATACGTTTGGAAGCTGCCCTCCATCTAATTATCCCCATCAATAATGGCAACTTGATGGGGAGCACTTACTATCAGACTTCTCCCAAAGGTGGCAGTGGCAGCCAAAAGCCTAGGTGCATGTAGGCCAATCTCTAGTTATTGGATTCAAGATTCCAGTCAGGGAAGCTACTGGCCTATTTTGTCCTCCCCAGGTTTGTGAGAGAATTCTCAGGCCTCAACCTTCCTCTATTTTCTAATTGAACTCCTCTTATTCCATCTATAACAAATCTCTCCTAACTCTGCCCTGAGGTCTAAGCCTTGACATCCAGAGCCGAAATATCCCACTCTTCTTATGAACATAATTTGTTCTCTTTTATCACCTAATTGTTCAGTAACTATTATCTATATATTCTCAACTATTCTTTGAATAAGTTCTACAGAGTATTTAAGCAAGGAATTGTTAGCAAAGTCCCTGATAGAAACAAGAAATCAGTACAATAGCAATTAATAACGTTGATTTAACATTATACTTCCTTGCACTTGAATAACACCCCTATAGCCAACAAATCACATCTCAGAAATCATCTCCTGACAGTTCATGGATGGGTCTTCTCAGGAAACTTGCTTCCTTTGTTCCAAGTTGCTAGTAGAGATACTTAAGATGTTCCTGCTAAAATCCTTTGTAAGGCAGTCCTCAATACAGATTAGTATAGTTTTTATGAACACATAAGCAGCCTAAGATCCAAACTCCAATTGTAGTAAATTAAAACTGGAGGTCTCCTTTTACAGGTTCTTACAGGACCTACCTTCAAATACTGCTTCACTCAGGTTGTTTGGGATATGGAATGTATTCATACTTTCATCTTACAATTTGATCCTCAGTAGGCCAATTTCCATAACCCAAACAACTTTTGTTTTACAGGGCTGAATACATCGTTCACTCTAAGGATTTCTTAAAGCCTTATAAGTTTATAGATAAAATGCTTCTCTCTTTAAATCTTTTATACCAATACTGTATTTTCTATATTCTTTTTCTCATTATTTTAGTCCTCATAGATTTTTTTATACTCCCCACCTATTATAATTTATTTACTTCTGTGAAGGTTCTCCTTTTTGTACTGAGGAAATGAAATAGTTCTTGAATTCCAGTGAGAACAATTATGGACTTAGGAGATTCATATACCTTACAGTAAATAAAATGCAATGCCTAGATACTCAGCTTAAACTGCAGCATTATTTTGTTGTCTCCCAGTTCATACACCTCCTTTCCTTAAGCCCAGAAAGGGTTAAGAAACCAAAACTTCTTGGTAGCATTGTCTCAAAATCTGTCTTTCTATGATTCGTCCAATATTTGATGCACTGGGAGATGAGGGGAAATGTTCTTAACTGCTCCAAACACTGACAAGAGCTTTAAAATATCAGCTCTCTCTCTCTTCAAATCCTGTGCTTAAAGTAAATTACAACTTCCTTTTCGCTCCCACTCCTCACATTTCTACATACTTGAAACTTACATATTACATCCCTCCCCACAGACTTTAATTGAAAGCCCCCATACTCTGATCAAAGTCCCTTTTCTTTCATATTCTAATTCAACATCCCTCTTTCCCTCCTTCTACCTTTTTTAATCATCATTATTCAATCTGCACTTCACCAAGTATTATTTTTACCCACTAATTTGTAGCCCAAAAGAATCCAGATTATTCTTCATAGAGATCGTATCATTTAAACAATATATCTTAGCACATTGTCTTATCCAATTCATCTAAGACATTAATTTAGTCCATGGTATAAATTCATTTATGATTAAACAAACATCCATGATGCATGCAGATTTCTCACTTTTAAGATAAGCATGATTTCATAAAGCATTTAACAGTATTCTAAACTACTAATTCATGTTTCATTTCAAATGTACAGATTTGACACTTTTTTCTTTTCCAAAATGCTTGCAGCATTTTCACTTGTAAGCACTTTCTTAGATTGCACAAAATCTTAGTGCTTAATCATCTTTCTTCGATAAAGCTTGTTCTAAATTTTTGATACTATAATTTATTGAATCATTGTACTTCATGAAACAGCCAGTGATTATTATGAGTTTGTTTCTCAACTGTTTGCTGTTTAGTTACTTATCAGTCTTAAAGCAAGCTCTTTCTGACAAGCAAGCTGGCTACCTATTTTCAAGATTAGTCAGTAATCTTTTTTTGTCTAGTGAGTAATCAATTTTAATTTACTAAGATGAAAACCATTCATGGTATGCCTAGGATCATTTAACCAGCATACTTTCCCACTAGATTGCTAAAGAATAACAATGGAAAGCAAAAAAGAAAGCAAGAGAGAGAGAAAGCAAGAAAGAAAGAAAGAAAGAAAGAAAGAAAGAAAGAAAGAAAGAAAGAAAGAAAGAAAGAAAGAAAGAAAGAAAGAAAGAAAGAAAGAAAGAAAGAAAGAAAGAAAGAAAGAAAGAAAGAAAGAAAGAAAGAAAGAAAGAGAGAGAGAAAGAGAGAAAGAGAGAAAGAGAGAGAGAGAGAGAAAGAAAGAGAATATCCCTGGTATTCAGGAATGTGAGGAAAGTCAGACAGAATTAACAGATAAAAAGACAAACAGTTAAATAAACTTTGCTTCATGTTTTAGGCAGTTCCAGGGTCCCTTACACACACACACACACACACACACACACACCCCATTCTGCGTCTGTTCATCTCTGACCCTGACCCCCCACTCCCAGAAAGAATAATCCAAATAACTAGCCCCTCAATGTCACAGTGAATATTTAGTCAATAAATAGAATGAAGAATAGAATGAAGCCATTTCTCCAGGCATAATATCATTTATTAGGAGTATGCTATCTATTAATAAATGACTGGTCAATGGTGTGCCTCCAGATGAGGGAAAGACCCAGAGCCAGGGCCAACAGCATCTTTTATAACTAGGTGTGCATTCCTTCTGGTTGATCTGACAATAATCATTTGGGCCTCTCCTGGCAAAAGCAAGGCCACCTTCCTGATTGGTGAACATTTTAATGAGGAAGTGGGCAAAGAGTTCTCAGCTCCTCTTTATGACCTCATGGGAAAGGGACAGGTTAGAAGAAGCAAGTACATCCTCTGGTCTCATCTACTTTGAGCCTTAGCTAGTTGCATTGGGGACTAAGAGTAGTTATATTGCTCAGTTGCCTGTAGAAACTGCCTGACCTTCAGAAATTGGAGGCTGAGGAAATGGATGGATTCACATAAAAAAATAATAATAATATAATCCAACATTAATTTTCCTCCTCCAAAGACAAAGGTTACATAAGATAGTGTTGGAGCCCTGCAGTAACACAGTTACACTAATATAACAACAACAAAGTCATGAAACTATTTATACTTTTACCCCTGTGGTTGGTTACTTACCCTCAAGACAACCAAGACAGAAAGAAAAATCCAGTGTGTACCAGAACATGCATGGCGTCTCTTTTTGTGGTAGCCAAAAGAACTGGATGCCCATTAACTAAAGAAAAGCTGAATAGGTTGTGGCATATGCATGTAATGGAATGCTATTGAAATGTAAGAAGACTGAAAGATGAATTCAGAGCAGCATGAGAAAACTTGGATGAATTGATACAAAGTGTGGTACATATAAAACAGTAAAATAGGTTGTTTGGGGGAGTGTGCACTAATTGTCTGATCTTTAAGAAGTCGTAAGGAGGATCCAGGTATATGTTGGTGTCAATCACTCACTAGCCCTATCTCCTACTTTACATAGGCATATCTATATTTTATTTTATTGTGCTTCATTATGCTTTATAATATTGTGGTTTTTACAAATTGAAGGTTTGTGGCAGTCCTGCATCAAGCAAATCAGTCAGCATCATTTTTTTCCAACAGTATGTGCTCACATCATGTCTCTGTGTCATATTTTGGTAATTCTAGCAACATTTCAAACTTTTCAATATTATTATGTCTATTATGGTAATTAGTGATTGGTGATCTTTGATGTTACTATTGGAATTGTTTTGGAGCACCAGGTATAGTACCGATTTAATCAATAAATTTTGTATGTGTCTCTACCTCCTCTACCAACCTGCTATACCCCTCCCTCTCTCTCTCCTTTGGTCTCCCTATTCCCTGAGACAAAACAGTGTTGAAATTAGGTCAATTTAATAACCCTACAATGGCCTCTACAAGTTCATGTGTCATTCAATGCAGTTTTTTTTAACCTTTACTTTCCATCTTAGAATCAATACCATGTATTGGTTCTAAGGCAGAATAATGGTAAGAACTAGGCAATGAGGATTAAGTGACTTGCCAAGGGTCACGCACCTAGGAAGGGTCTGAGGCCAGATTTGAACCTAGGACTTCCCAACTCTACACCTCTGACTCTCAATCCACTGAGCTACCCAGCTACCCCCATTTGATGTAGTTTTAAACTTTATTGTTATTTTAAGAAATGGCCACAGCCACCCCAACTTTCAGCAATGTCCATCCTGATCAGTCATTGAGGCAAGACCTCCACCAACAAAAACACTATGACTTGCTAAAGGCTCAGGTGATGGGTAGTATCTTTTAATACTAAGGCATATATTAATTAAAGTATATAGTTTTTTTAGACATAATACTATTGCAGACTTAATAGACTACCAGTGGAGTATAAACATAACCTTTTTTTTAAACCCTTACCTTCCATCTTGGAATCAATATTGTATATTGGTTCCAAGGCAGAAAGAAGAGTGGTAAGGGCTAGGCAATAGGGGTCAAGTGACTTGCCCAGGGTCACACAGCTGGGAAGTGTCTGAGGCTAGATTTGAACCCAGGACCTCCTGTCTCTAGGCCTGCCTCTCACTCCATTGAGCTACCCAGCTGCCCCCTAAACATAACTTTTTTTTTAAACCCTTACTGTGTATTGGCTCCAAGGCAGAAGAGTGGTAAGGGCTAGGCAATAGGGATCAAGTGACTTGCCCAGGGTCACACAGCTGGGAAGTGTCTGAGGCCAGATTTGAACCTAGGACTTCCCATCGCTAGGGCTGGTTCTCAATCCACTGAGCTACCCAGCTTCCCCCCTAAACATAACTTGTATATACACTGGGAAACCAAAAAATCCATGTGACTGGCTTTATTGTGATGTTCACTTTATTGCAGTGGTCTAAAACCTAAACACTATCTCCAAGGAATGCCTGTATCTCCTTAGCATTGACTTCCTCTGAAAGTAGAAGCATAAAGTTGGCCACTCCCCTTCACTTCAGGACCAGGGGAAAGTCTCAGTTACTTTAATATATATATATATATATATATATGTATATGTATATATGTATATGTATATATATATGTAACTAGAAGTTACTATACATAGTTGAAGGAGGGTAGTAGCTGTAATTGCATTAGTAAAAGTGCAATAAACCAGGAATTGATGAGAGTTATTAATTCTCTTTATCCAGTCAAGTAACTACTAGGTTTAATCTCCCATCTCAAGCAGACCTTGTTCCCCTCAAATCCACCAGCATAAACAGAAGACTATAACTGTAGCCAGAACATTTAGAAATACCGCAGCATTGAGAAATTGCCCCATGCATGATGGGAAATAGAATCTTTGTGGTCTCTTTACCTTGCCATAGGAACTTGACTTTCTATGGTCTAACGCTTGTGGCGACGTGGAAACTCCCAAACTTATAGCTTCGTAAGGTCTGATGACCCTCCAGTTTAGTTACCTTGAAGTCCCATTACCCTAAAAGGGTATATAAGCTTCCCAATTTTCCTGGCTCTTCAGAGTTGTCATCTAGCAGGGTGGCCCTCTCAGGGGTTGTTGTCTGAGGCTCTGTGTAGAGACCCTAGAGAGCTTACCAAACCCCTCTTCTTAATTAAAGACATGTTTTTTCTGGTTATTTAATAGTTCTGTGTTTTTTCCAGTTTTAACATTTGAAGGTCCCACCAAGATCCGAAGTCAAAGCTGCTCAAGCCTTCTGTTGATGGACTTCCATACAGCAAGGTACCTGCAGAATCCAATTAGGGTCGGATCAGGAGGTCATTTAACAGCATGGATGAGCAAGTGATCGTGCTCTCAGAGAAAGGACTTGGTCTCCAGTATTTGGGAACGTGACCCACTCTTTAATTAAGGAGGCTTAGGCAGTTTCTGTGGTTGCACAGAGGATCCACAGGCTCAGAGCCAAACCCAGGGAGCTGCTGGGTAGCTCAGGGCTTCATAGAAGCCACTGTGGAGCTGAGGGCCTTTCTAATAAGGCTGCTGCAGAATGGAGAACCACAAATCTGTGGTCCAAGCCAAGGGATCCCCTAAATGAACCGCTACAGAAGGTGGGGGCAGCCCAAATTCTAAGAAGCAGTCCAAGGAACCACCTTCAAGCTAACTAAACTGGGGGGGGGGATCAAACCTCACAAGGCTATAAGTTTGGGAGTTTCTAGACTCCACACTTCTACTAGATCCACACTTGCTCATCTGGCTACATTCTCTGCCTGGATCGGGTCACTGACCAAAAGGACACAGCTGTTCGGGTCTTAGGATGGGTAAGTGACTAAAGGGAACAGGTAGGTGGACTCTACTACTCTTGACCACTAAGTTAAAAATTATCTGAGGATTAATTGATTAGCTATTGCTGTCAATCACCAACTCAATTACCCAGATATACTGGGAGGCTCCAAGAGCAGGCTGCACTGGATCCAACAGCGAGGTGGAATCTTTAGTTTCACCAACCTTATATAGAATGTAAATACCCAAAGCATCGAGAGAAGGGTGGAATTTTATGGAAAGGAGGGAAAGATAAGGGTATACACCTTTGGAGCAGAAGGGAATGGCTGCATCAAAAAGGTCTAGGAACCAACTGGTTGAATCAGGAGCTGAAATTTTATGTCCCAGCTTTGATTTCAGCCATCTTCAGCCCGTGGCATGACCCTGTAGCTTCTAGCAACCATGCCACAGGGTAGGTGAACCTTTTTCCAGTTCGAATGCCCAGAGGGAAAACTCAAGCTGTCTGTGAGCCCCCCCCTGCCCCCCATTATAGGAGGGTGGGAGGGAGATGAGGAAGAAAGAGCTTGCTTTGGGTGACTGGACAGAGGGATGGGGCACACCAAAAATGTCCTCGGGCGCTGGGAAGAGGGACCTGAGAGAGGAGTGTGCCCTGGCTTTGCCAAGAGGGTCTAGAAGTTCCAGAGAGCACCTAGAACAGTGTTTCTTTTAGGACAGTGCTGGCAAGAAGCCTGAGCCAAAAAATGCTCTGGTTACATCACCGTATTCCTCTCTTTGTTCACCTTCAAATGGCTCCAAGGTCTCTGCTATTTCTAGTCCTTTCTCTGCAACCACCACCCACCTCTGGATACAAACCAGGTTAAGTGAAACTGAAGCGGAAAGAGCAGGAGTTCTAGCTGGGGCATTACAGCCTCCCCACTAGCATGGGATATTTTGAACATCTACCAACATCCAGAGCTTCATAATTTAGCACAAAATGTAGACATAAATAATCCTCCTAAGTACATAATACAACATGCATGCCATCGACGTATGAATTGTGTCACCTGCAATAGTGCACATAAATCCATTACCTAGCACACAAGCCACAAGCACAAATCTTATGCAATCTGTGGTATACAATGAATGAATGAAAAAGTATCCTGTGCCTACAGTGTGCCAAGCACTGCACTGAATACTGGAGACACAATTTTTCTTTAAAGTAGATATACTCTGATTGGGGGGGAGCCGATCCACCAAAGGGAGTTCAGATGCTGGGCAGAATCAAAGTCTTAGAAGACCTCAAGATATGGCAGGGAGGCATGGGGAGTTCATGCCATCAGATGACAAGCTTTAGAGGCAGGGCACAAGGTAAGGAAGGCCTGGAGGACCTCAGGATGGAGAGGCAGAGCATCCTGTCAGAAGAAATGGTTGTCCGGATTTCCTTCTTCACATCCCAGGAGCAGTCAACAGCCCAGGTAAGAGGGTAGAGTGCCCATTGGCCATAGCCTTCTTCCTACCCATTTATGCCAGGTGGGCTCTGGGAAAGAGGTGTAGAAGTAAAGCTGCTCTTTCCATCTTCTGGCTACCCTCTGTGTTATAAGTATTGGATTTGTGTGCAGTAACCAAATGTAAAGAGGCCATGAGGCATAATAGACATCAAGATGGACTCGGGACCTGAAAAACCTGGGTCCAAGCACTATCTCTGACCAATCCTGGCTGTTATCCAGAGTAAATCACTTAACTTTTCAATGCTCCCTAGATATTCTCTTAAGACTACAAATTGTAGCCAGATGCTGATCTGCCTTGGTAGAGGGATATTCCTTACTGGAAGTTCCTCGTACCAGTGAAATCAAAGGTCTAGTCCAAAAAGAAGATGACGCAGAAGTACTTTAAAAAAATTTTTTTAAACCATTACCTTCTGTTTTAGAATCATTACTAAATATTGGTTCCAAGGCAGAAGAGTGGTAAGAGCTAAGCAATGGGAGTGAAGTGATTTGCCCAGGGTCACAGAGTTAGGAAGTGTCTGAGCCCAGATTTGATACTTTGAAAACTCTTTATATGATTTTTATTCTACCAATTTTTTAAAATCCCTACCTTCTTAGTATCAGTTCTAAGAAGAGTAGCAAGGGCTAGGTAATTGGGATTAAGTGCTTGTTCCAGGGTTGCAAAGCTAGAAAGTCTCTTGAGGTCATATTTGAACCTAGGCCCTCCCTGACTCTAGACTTAGCACTCTATTTTTTTTGTCTTGTTTTAAAACCCTTACTTTCCATCTTTGATTCTAAGGCAGAAGAGTGGTAAGTGACTTGCCCAGGGTCACACAGCTAGGAAGTGTCTGAGGTCAGATTTGAATCCAGGACCTCCCATCTCTAGGCCTGGCTCTCGATCCATTGAGCCCCAGCTGCCCCCTATTCTGTCAATTATTGAAGAAAAAATGGAATGCAGCCTAACACAGAGAGAGCATTGGAGGGACAGAGTCCTTTTTCAGGTACCCTCCATTAATGGCTCTCTCTGGTTCTGGGGCCAATCGTCTTTAACTTGACACATTCCTAAACAAAAGTGGAAAGAAGTGATTCATAGAACCAGTCCAGAAACCTCCGAATATGTATCTTTCATCAGTGGATCCACTGGAGTCAGGGGAAAGAACACCATAAGGCGCCTGTGCCGAGGAAGGAGGTAGGGAGATGGGGGAAGGGAAGGGAAGGGAAGAACCTGTGCCACGCACTATGCTAAGTGCTTTATAAATATCTCATTTGACTGCCCAGGTGGAAATGGAAGAGCCTCAGCCCCAGAGTTGCTCCATTATGTCTATCTGAAGCTGATGATGAATATAGAGTATATATTTCTCATCCAGGCCCAGAGGCCTAACCCAAACAAGGATAAGAGCTATGTTTGCAAATGTTTTTCAAAGAATGAACAATTGTCCCTTGAAATCTATTGTCTAGTAGAGCAAGAGCTTTATCCTTAACCCTTATAATCACCGCTATATGAGGACCTATGGGTCCAGGTAGAACAAATTCAGGTACTTAACAATTGCCAGACAGTGTGGTAGGCCTCAGGGGTACAAATACAAAAAATGAAAGTCTCTACTCTGAAAGTTTATAGTCTAGTGAAGGAAAAATTATGTATAACATCTAAATAGATAACAGAATCAATACAGTCATCCTTTGGTATCAGGGGGTTTCACATTCATGGCTTTTGTCATTTGAGAGTTTGGCCATCAATGATTAAATGGCAATTTTTGGAGATTTGCAGAGTGCTACAGAAAATCACAGATGACACGTATGTAAAAATAATCAAGATTTACTAAGTCACAAATGCATAATTACTGTTGTTCATCAGTTTTGCCATTTGCTGTCATAGATAACATACATAAACAGATACAAGTATACATTATGAATTGTTGGAGATTTACAACAAATTAGGGAAAGTCACAGATGATACCTGTATGTAAAAAAAAACAAGATTTAGAGTTTATATATAAATGCCATACTCAACAATTTTATAATTTGCTACCACATAGTATGCATATATAAATACATACATATACAAGTATGCATACTTGTTATTATTACACCTTGTTAAAAGTTTCAGAACATTCAAAAACTATGGGCTACACATTCTCAGCAGGAACATCCCCTCTTTATCTCTCTACCATTCAGACTCAGTCATATGACTTTCTCCTGCAGTGATTGTTGTATCTTGAACTTTTTAAAGAAGAAAATCCGAGAAGCAGTTGCCGCAGCTATACTGGTGACTGGGAAGACTCCTCATACCGTGCAAGATACTAATCTTTCTCGAGTAGAAACTGCAACTTTTTTATGAGTACACCGTTTTTTGTTCCTTAAATAAATATGATCAGAATTATTAAAAAGAAAAACTTGGGGTAGGGAACAGAGTTATTCATATTTTTCACAAGAGCCCTGCTAATCTAATCCTAACTAATCCCCAGAATGCCAAGAGATAACTGTATATACAACTGAAAGGGCACTAGGGCCTGCTACTTGGGCAAATCAGTCAAGGCTTCATGTAGAAAGTGATATTCAAGTCGAGTTTTGAAGGAAATGGAAAATCCTATGAATTGAATATAAAAGATAGGCATAGAAGGCAGCCAGTGCAAAGTCATAAAAAGGCATGTGAGAATAAGAAAAGGAAAGCCTTTTTGGCTGGAGTGTAGAATTTGGAAAGGTCAGTAATAATAAAATGAGACTGGAAAGATAGGTTAGGACCAGCTTAGAAAGGCTTTAAAAGCCACAGAAAGGAGTTCATATTTGATCCTAGAAGCAGTGGGGAGCCATTGGAGTTTCTGGAGAAGGGGAAGTCATATGGCCGTATCCTTAAGGGAAATGTCAGCTGTGTGGAGGATGGATTGAAAGTGGAAAGAGACTGGAGAAAGTGAGCCAGGTAAGAGGCTATTTGTAGGAGTCTGAACAAGAGGCAATGAAGGTCTGAACTGAGATGATGGTGAGTAATCTAACATGTCTGGGTCCCCCCAAAAGAAAAATTTCAGTCGAAATGAAACTTAGTGTTTAGATTCACAAGAACTACATTCCCTCCAACAAGCCTCCTTGTGTAATCACTAGGTGGCACAGTGGGAACGTATAGAGTGACACCGATCATCAGCAGGACCCAGATATATGTGGGTTGTCAGTCACAGACTTCATTCTGCCAGCTTAAACTTGAGTGGCTAACATATGACTACAGCCAGAATGTAATTGCCCCATCTCTACAGGAAACATTGCATCTACCTACATGGTGTGGAAGGCATTTCACCTTAAGAATTTTGCTATTTGGAGTTCATATGCTTTAATCCTTATAATCACTGATTCAGGAGGATCTAAATGTCTAGTTAGAACAAATTCAGGAACCAACCCATCAACGAGCATTAAGCAACTAATATGTGCTGTGCACCATATGCTAAGCACCATGGTTGCAAATGCAAAAAACCTACTCGACTCTAAGCAGACTACAATGATTCTCTGTAGTTGATTTGACAGTAATTCCTCCTAATCAATGGAACCTTGGATAATTTTTATTGTACTGCACCTGTAGCTTCCCCAGTTGGCTAATTCGACTCGGCTCATTGCCTAGTTCACCAACCATTCCTGATTTCTGATGCACAAAAGAATGGTCCTAGCAAAGAAAAATGAGGGAGGGAGGGAGGGAGGAGAAAGAGTTGAAGAGAAGGGAGAAAAAGAGATGGAGGGAGAGAAAGACAAAGGGAGAGAGAGGAAGGGAAGAGAGAGGGATGAAGAGAGGAGAGGGAAGGAAGAAGAGAAAGGGGGAGGGAGGGAGAAAAGGGGAGGGAGAGAGAGAGGAAGAGAGCAGATGGATTAGCTCTGAATCAAACATCATGCTTTCTAAAAGATACCATACTCCCCTGGTACCTCTATAGTCCCCTCCCTTTGTCCACCAGCCATTCTCCTCTGGACAAACTAGGCAAGTGAAACAACTCAGCAGAACCAAGAAAAATAATATATAATTATGGCTGCAAAAATGTAAATAAAAACAACCCTACAACATAGCTGAGCTCTAATTCGTTGTAAGGACCAGCCTCTAGAACAAATGACTAAAAATAATTCCCTGCTCTTGGTAAAAAGGCAGGGGACTTTGGAATGGTGCAGATGATGCACTGTGATAGAGTAGGAAAGGATGGAGAGAGGGAAGGAAAAGAATATGTGTGTAAATGACTGTGGAATAGAAACCAATGGTAAAAATAATTTTTTTAATGAAACCCATGTTTAAAAAAAGTCAACCCGACTGTAAAAACTGAGTATACCCTACTATCTTATGGCCACACTATATTTATATAATCTCCCAAGAAGCTTTATTCTTATAGGGTCCAAAGGTTTTCAAATCACTACCACTCGTTTCTGTATTGGAAGAGGGGGGAATAACCAAGTCAGTATGGGAACTGCTGGATTCCACGAATCAAGCTTCTCCACTTCCATTATTTCATTCAGTTTTTGTTTTCTCTTCTCCCTTACAGAAAAAGGCAAGCTGCAGAAAGAACAACCCACATGTTATTTGACAGCAAAATGTATCTGTACAACTATAAAAAGATGTCACAATAGGGAAATGGCCCTGGACTTGAAGTCAGAAGATCTAAGTTTGAGTCCATTTTGCTACTTACTACTACTCTGGGCAGGTCATTTTCACCCCTCAAATGCCTCATTTCCACACTTATGAAATGGGGCTAATAATACTTGGATTATAGTCAGATCCTTGATTAATGCAAATAACGAATCTCTGAAGTGGCCCCATGTATTAGAATTCACACCATGACAGCAGGTCTGAGATGCAGTGGCTGCTACTGTCCAGGTCGTTTGGATAGGTGCCCTTACCATCCCACACAGTTTCATGGGATCTTTGCTCCCAATTGGCCCCAATCCTGTATTATGCTTCTGTGTACATGTCACATTCTGTACCTTCTACCCCTGTAGAATGTAGGTACCCAGGGAACAGGGGCTGTGGTGTGTGTTTTATCTTTGGACAAGTCACTTAATCCTGTTTGCCTTAATTTCCTCATCTGTAAAAAATATGCTGGAGAAGGAAAGAAAAACCACTCCAGTATCTTTGCCAAGAAAACCCATTAGGGTCATGAGTTAGACATGATTGAAAAACAACTGAAGAACAGCACATTATTTTTTGCACCCACCTCCCCAATAGAATGCAAGTATCTAGAGTGTAAGAACTGCATTGGTTTTTTATCTTTACATCCCCCCACATGGTCTTGCATACCATACTTGCTTAATGAATGTTGATGGATAACTCTTAAAACTATGTTACCCCCATGTCACCATATTTCCAGACTGCCCTCCAGTCATTTCCAGCATCTTTAAAAAAAAAGACCCCTGTATATTAAAAATTGACATGAGTCAGCTAGATGACTCAGTGTATAGCCAGGCCTTGAGATGGAAGGATCCTGGGTTCAAATCTGCCTTCAGACAGTTCCTAAGTGGCCCTGGACAAGTCACTTGACCCCAGTTGCCTAGCCCTTACCCTAACTCTACTGACTGAGAATCAATACTCAGGATCAGTTTTAAGATAGAAAGTAAGGGTTTAAAACAATTCAAAGGAAAAAAACATTCCCCCCACTCCAATCCCACCTCTTACTTTCCCCCCCTTAAAAAAGCCAGTGCCAGCTCTTGAATTTCCCTATTTTTGCAGCAGATGTCTACATTTAGGAATATCCCATCAGGCAACATCCCTTTGGTTCAAGGAGTTCTGATTTCATATAACTGTGGAATCATCTAAGCTGTGTTTTTCATAGAATCATTATAAAAGAATGTTAGCCCTTTGAAGGCAGGGACTGTTTCCTTTTTGTCTTTATATCCTTAGCACATGCCTAGCATGTAACATAGGACTGATAAATGTTTGCTAAATTGAACTGAATCTTTATCCTCAGAGTTCCAACCCCTTTCTCAGAGTACCAGGGCCAGAATTTCCAAATGTCTTCTCTAAATCCTCACACAGATGTAACACCAGAATTCATATTAAACACGTCCAAAATTGAACTTATTTGCATCTTGTACACCATCTCCTTTCCTGCCATAAGATCTGAATTCTAATCTCCATTCTAAAGAACAGTGACTACACATAAGAGTCAGAGGACCTGGGTTTGCATCCCAACTCTGCAACCTGTGTGAACCTTCACAGTCACTGAACCTCTCTGGGCCTCAGTTTCTTCATCTATCAAATGGGGGAATAATCGAATTAATGACCTTTAAGGTTGAACGGGAGTTCAATGATTCTGTGACATTCATGTAATAATAACAAAGGCTGTTATTTACAGAAGGTTTTAATGTTTCCAAAGCACTTTACAAATAGGATCTCATTTGATCCTCACAACAACCCTGGGAGATAAGTGCCATTATTACTCCACTTTATACATGAGGAAACAAAAGCAAAGATTAAGTGACTGACCCAGAGTCACACAGCAAACAAGTGTTTAAGGCAGGATTTGAATTCAGGGAGATGAATCTTCTTGACTCCAAGCCCAGAACTCCATGCACTATGGTGCCAATTAGCCTCCCTGAGCTGTCACCTTGTGGAACTTTAAGGAAATCCCAACCTCCCTAGGCTTTGGTTCCTCATCTCTGCTTGGACTAGATGACCTTAGAGGTCCCTTTCAGTTCTAGATCCATGACCCTAGTGGATAATGTGTTATCATGCAGTCTTATCAATCTCTAAGGCTTTTTTTTAATCTACCAAACTATATCTCATTACTAAGATTCAGGCAGTCTTTTGGGGGAAAGATTATCCCCAAGTTTAACTGAATATTTAGTAGATGAATGTGGAAATGATGACAAAGCCCCACCAATAATATTGTGGCTTACCCAGCCCAAAGCCTGTAGAATCATAGGCATTAATTTTGAGCTGAAAGGGACTCTGATCATTTAGTCTTATCAGATGAGGAAACCGAATCCTTGAGAAGTTAAATGATTTAAGGTCACACATAATTGAAGAACTAGAATTCAAAAACATCCATCTAACTCAAAATCCAACACTTGTTTCAGTATACCTCTCTGCCTTTTTTTTTTGACCTTTACCTTCTGTCTTGGAATCAATACTAAGTACTGGTTCCAAGGCAAAAAAACAATGAGAGATAGGCAATGGGGTAAGTGATTCACCCAGGAACACAGCTGGGAAGTGTGTAAAGCCAAATTTGAATTCAGAACCTCCCATTTCTAGACCTGGCTCTCAATCCACTGAGCCACCCAGCTGCCCTCTTATCCTTCTGCCTTTTCAACAAATATTGAAAAAAAAATCAGTGGGCAAATTCTTTTTTTTTTTTTTAATTTCAGATTCTTAATTAGTATCAATTCTATGAAGATCAGCAAGGGCTAGGCAATTCAGAGCCACACAACTAAGATACATTTGAGGTAAGATTTTAACCCAATTCTAGACCTGGCATTCTATCCACTGTGCTTCCCCCGCCTTTTTTTTTTTCAGTGGGAAAATTCCTGACATGTATCCTATTTACCTACAGAAAATAATATAATGTAACAATACTCACTGGCGTTCCTTTGGCAGAGGTTCCAGAGGAATAAACGTATCTACTTTTTTTGTATATGGTTTTCTGAAAACAATGAAAACAAAATCAGTAAAGATTTCCAGTGTCCATTATCAACATTTGTTTTCACTGAAATAGATATTCCTTCTATTCTGTTATAGGTGATATTTTGTTGCATTTTTATAAATAATCCAAGGTTCATTTCTGATATATTTGCATAAGATTATCTTGATGGGGAAATTCATTATTTGATGTCCTTTTTTGAGAGAGATTTGAGAAAAGAAATTTCTAATAGTTTCCAGCAGATTTCCAGCAAAAAAAATTTTTTTCTTCTGGTTCTGGGCTCTCTTCAAGGAAGGAAAGACTTTGGGAAGGAGACATGTAGAGGAGCCAGAGCCTCACTCACTCAATATGTCCTGATTTCCAGCATGCTAGACTAAAAATTGCAGTTTCCCCTTGGAAATCCTCTCTCCCCACATCTAGCACATTACTGACACACACACAAAAAAACTTATTGACAGAATAAAGGTAGAAGGTAAAGCAAGTAAATCAAGGTATTGGACTCACCTCGAAAAATTTACTAGAGGCATAGATGATCCAAGTTTGTAAAAATCTGAACTTTGCTCTGAACGGAAATATGGCTTGTCTCCTGGGGATAGTTGTGGGAGCCCATTCCTGAGATTAATGCCTAGTAATGTGATCCAAATAAAATTAAAATAAAGATTACAGACAGGCCACAGATCAGCTCAAAGAAATTGTGAACTAAAAATGCAAAATTTGATTATTTCCCATGAGAAACAATAAAAATATACAAAGGTCATTGCTTCTCCCTTTGTTCTCTTCAAAAGTCTTTTAAGCAGGTCAAATTTTTAATTAGAAATTGGTAGCTGAAACATCATCAATGACAAATGCAGTAAACACCTGTAAGAGAGAAAAATCAGATCCAGCATGCAAAAGACCAACCCAAGTGGGGGAAGGGCAAGGAAGACCCAAGATTCCAAAAAAGGAACAGAAGAGCTGAGAGGATTCAAAACAGTTACTTCACTACTCTTTAGGAGCCCTCCTGGAGTGGATGGTCTGAGAGGAAGCCTCTGAGACAGAGAGTCTCTCTGAACATTGATCATCTTCCAATGAACCCCAAATTCCTCTGGTTCCAGCAGAAGACAATAAAAGTAGATTTGGGACTTTGTAGAAAGCCATCTACTAAAGAAGATTCTCCCCAAAATTGTCCTTGAACTCCATTTTACAACTAGATTAGATTAGGAGGAAGGACAACCTCAACAACTGACCAAAAGAGGATCAGGTAGACAGCCTAAACCCTCAGGATTTGGGGGATGTCAGTTGTTAGTTCATAGGGATCCCCACTTCCCACTTTCCTCATTCAACCACCCCCATTCTCCCTACCTTGTGTGTCCTCTAGAATAAAGAGTTATCCTTTTAGATCAGGTCTGCTTTCTAACATCAATGAAGGGGACTGAAGCTGTGGGGAGAATTATATCCTTCTCCCCAAGGAGGGGAGTTAGCTCCAAATTAGGCTGTAGAGTGACTGAGGTCTAAAAGGAAGAAAGGGGGCAACTGGGAGATTGGGAAATCCAGGGGCAGGAAAATTACTCTGCCCTTCAGCAACAGCCAAGATCAAGAAGGGAGGCAGTGGGTCAATTCTCTAGGATCCTTTCCTTCAGTCTTTAACCTCCATATTCAACCTAATCTCTGAGGGGACATATCCTGTCCCTCTAAAAGACAATTTGTGCTACCTTCCCCAAGGGGAAGAGAGGAGAGGATCAATTTCTTCCATCTCTCCATTCCTTTAGCTCCTTCACACCCTTCTCTAATTCTCCAATGTAAGTGTAGGTGACCTCATTCTGGTGCTATATTACCTCTGATGTGCATATTTCTAAGTACAGGAGAAGGATTTTTAAAAAAATATGGCATAGGTTTTTCCCTCAAAAGGCTTACAGTCTTGGTGGAGAAATTAATTTATCCATGCCTTCAACTAATATTTATTGAGCAATGCACCACGAAGGGAAAAGGGACCTATGTTTAGAAACATACATGACATGCAAAGTAGCATGTCATCAACTTCTGAGATATCACTTTCAGAATAAGTAAAGTTGTCAAATGTCAAATATTAAATAACAAATATTTGTCAAATGAATGAATGATTAATAAATAATTAGATTAAGAGTTCAAAAAGTTACCTATGTAACATAACTAAATCATAAAAATTGGGGGTGTTCTTAAGTCAGCTCACCTGGCTCAAAAGAGCCAGCCAGTTATTAAATTTTCATTGTGAATTATTATACTTCTGAAATTGACAAATGCTATAAATTAAGGCTTGATGTATTGTTTTATGAATTGCCTAGACTAAGAAAGTGATGGGAGAAAATGTTAATAATGCCAACTAAACATAAAAGAATGTCATGGGTACTTTTTTTCAGAGAGTTTATTAAATATTTACCAGCATACCCCTTAAAGAGCTAGAAGGAAACCTCAGAGTCTAACTTATCTAGTCTCTTTATTTTACAGATGAGGAAACTGAGGCCCAGGAGGACTGCAAAGTCATGTTGGGGGGTAAGTGACAGAACTTAGATTTTAAACCCATTTCCTGACTCCAAATCAAATCCCTTCTCCACTGTATGTAGCTACCACATTGCATCCCTAATGATAAAACCGAGAGAAACCTCTAAAACCATCTACTTCAACTCAGGTAGGGGGGGTCTAACAGTGAGGACTGGTACCTCCAGGGAGGGCTTTCCAAGACCTTTTCAGGGTTGCGCCCAACTCTCATCTGTGGTTCCCAGAAGCTGTAGCCACAACCCAGTAACTATCTTGGCAGATGGGCTAAACCTGATTGAGGTTCAGTGGCAGGAATGATGAGAGGAAATGTTAATGTCAACTAAACATAAAAGTTGTACTTTTTTTTCAGAGAGCTTATTGTTAAATATTTACCAGCACACTCCTGGTATAGATCTCAAACCCATCCAAGAGGCAGTTAGGGGGCGTTTGCCCCAACCATTTGAAGATTTCATTTCCCCATGTAGAAGTCACACCTACACAGAACCATGTGGACACATATAACTTACATGGGTCACATATATACACATACCCTCTATATAATTATGTATTGTATAGAGAATATAAATTTATATATTATAATTGCTATAATATATAATATATAAAATATAATATATAATGACAAAAGAATTCATGCATTTGGAGCCCTATCTCCTTTAGGCATAGACTTTAGCTTAAAATCAATGAAGTTGTTTTTCTAATATTTCAATTATTGAATTTCAATATAATTGAGTTTTTTGTTATTCAGAGGTTTTCCATAAGTTAAAAGCATCCACAATACAAAAAATTAAGAACCTATTCCCTAAAATGGTGTTATCACTTCTAAGATCAGCTGTAAACTAATAAAATAAGAATACAATTGTCATGATGACCAGCAGTCCAGTTTGATTCTGGAAAACAAAACCTCAGATCAGCAGGATACAGCACACAAAGTCCTGCCCAAAGGGCTCCAAGTCTACCAAGGCCACCTCTAGCCTAGAATGGGCCCCTCCTTTCCTTAATTAGAGCCCCAGATCCACTGACTCAATATCTTTCCAACCTTTTCTTCCAGTATCTTAAGCTACCTTTTAAGCTAGCCTTTGATTGCTTCAGAGAGTATCGTTGGCAAGAGCTAATCTCTCCATGTTCTATGGCTCCTGTTTATGGATTAAGCAGTGTGAGCTTCTGTTTACCTCAAGGATGAAGTCTTAAGTGTAAGAAGTAAATTCTAAAAGCAACTAAAATATCTTTTACTAAGTCCAGTATAGAGAATGTAGAATACCAAGGACAGCTCCATCCAATGGTTACTTGATGGTCCCTTTGTTGCCACCAAGCAGAAAAATCATTACATTCCCCAAGAGATAAATGGTGAAAGTAGCTGAACATACAGTTTACAAAAGAAGAATGAAAAGTGTCAATAGTGTGGATGTGATTGCTTCAGATCTCTAAAAATAAAATATACATTAAAGAGACACAGGTTCACCTCATGCCCTGAAAACTGGTAAAGAAGACAAAAGTAGGCAATAGATAATGTTGGAGAAGTTTAGGAAAGAAGCCCACTAATACCCTGTTGGTGGAGCTACAAATTGTTTTAATAATTTTTAAAAGCAATTTGGAATGATGTGGAAAAGGTGACTAAAATACCCTAACCCTTTGACTCAGCAATCCCACAGGTGGACATATACCCTGAAGTGATAAGATGAAAATAGACAAGCTATTGGATAAGAATTACTAATGATTACTTTAATAATTTATTTTAACAAGAGATAACCCCAGCTGGCTAGCAGGCCTTATAACTGAGTTAAACCAATACTTAGAATTAATAAGAAGTTGATCATTTAGTATTTTCATTGTCTATAAGAAGTTAATCATTTAGATATAAGTAAATATGAAGTAGAATACATACTAGAAATAACTATTAAAGTTAGAAATCATTAGATAAAACCATTCTTTCTAACCCATATGTGACCAGAAACTCCCTGGCAACCCCCTTTTGTCACAACAAAACCCAGAGACCACTATTCTAAGCCAAAAGAATGAAGAATCTCACTCCACTGGGCCTCAAGGTCCTCTTTTTTTTTTTTTTTAAAGAGAGGTGTCTAAATTCACTTTCAAAAGTAGAAGGTAAGGACAGCTAGGAAACACAATGGATATAGTGCCAGGCCTAGAGGTGGAATTTTAAATAGGGTTCAAATCTGCAGCCTCAGACACTTCCTAGCATGTGACCATGACCAAGTTACTTAACCCTCATTGCCCAGTCCTTACCACTCTTCTGCCTTGGAATTGATACTTAGTTCTGATTCTAAGATGGAAAGTAAGAATTTCTTTTTAAGAATCATTAGTATTTCTACACCTTAATTCACCCCTATAATGCCCAGGAGTAAAATCTCATAAATCACTCAATTCTGGGGCAGCAGATGACTCAGGAGATAGTGCCAGGCTTAGATTTGGATTTGAGAGGTCCTGGGTTCAAATCTGACCTCAGATACTTCCTAGCTGTGTGACCTTGGGCAAATCACTTAACCCCAATTGGCTAGCCCTTAATGCTCTTCTGCCTTGGAATTGATAATATTGATTCTAAGACAGAAGGAATATTTTTCATACCTTACCATCTCCAAAAGGGAGTGATGGAGGAAGGCAATCTTTTAATTTTGGAAAATGTATTTTGAAAATTGTTATAATGTAATTGAGAAAATAAAATATCTTTGAATAAAATATTAAAAATAAGAATATAAAGTATTCAATGAGAAATCAGGAGAACTGGGTTTAAATTAAAGTTTAGTCATTTAATAGCTATAAAACCTTAAGCTGTATAACAACCTCTCTGACACTATTTCTTCATCAATAAGGATAACGATGCTTATGCTGCCTGCCTCACACATTAGTTATTAGCAAAGAGTGCTTTATAAACTGGGAAGCACTATATAAGCAAGCATTCTTATTCTGTATCTTTATTACACTTGCTTAACTAAGTTAAAGATTATTACCAGTATTAATTCAGGCTTGGAGCAGTGAGGTGGCAAAGTGGATAGAGCTCCAAGCCTGAAGTCAAGAATATTCATGTTCCTGAGTTCAAATCTGGCCTCAGACTCTTTATTAACAGCATGATCCTGGGAAAGTCACTTAACTCTGTTTGCCTCAGTTTTCTCACCTGTAAAAAATGAGCTGGAGATGGAAATGGCCAACCACTCCAGGATCTCTGCCAAGAAAACTCCCAATGGAGCCACAAAGAGTTAGACATGACCAAAAATGACTGAACATCAATAATTAATTCAGGCTTAGGACTACAGAAAGGAAAATGCAATTTTAATGCCTGTACCTAGTGGAACATAAGTAAAGTAGAAATACTTTTTGTTGGACTTCAATAAGGTTTTCTATTAATACCCATCAAAAAAATCACACATATGTGAGGAGTTAAATGCCACATTACCATATTATGAAACTCAGAGGTAATTAAAATGTCTCTACATATGTGCTGTGATTTCCAAGCTAAAAGTAAACTATATTGAGCTTGGTTTTCTCCATCATATAAGAGGATAATGCTCCAATAAAATGCCAACATGTCCATAATGGAATTTGTCTTCTCTCCTATAACCTGTTCCTGCTCCCACCTTCCATATTTCTGTTATAACACAGCTATCATCCAGTTCACTTGTCTCCAAACCTCATGATCATCTATGTAATAAACTCACCAATTTTACCAATTTTTCCCCTGCAGGGGGTCTTTCCTTCATTTTTTAATTAGACATTTCAATTGATAGCTAGCATTTTAGTGTTTTTAGAGTTTGCAGATTTTATAATTTTTATCTTTATAATATTACAAAATTTTATTTCATTTTAACTTTGCAACAACTCTGGGGGATAAGTATTATTATCTCTATTTTACAATTGAGGAAACTGAGGCAGACATAGGTTAAGGGACTTTTCAGAGTCACAGAACCAGGAACTGTGTGAGGCTAGATTTGAACTTAGATCTCTTTTAAATCCAAATCCAATGGTCTCTCCATAGCCTCTTCTACCTTTCTTTCATTCCATTAGCCCAGGAGAGGAATTTCCCATACCAAAGAAGATGTGTACTGAGGTTAACCAAAGTAACATATCCTTAAGTGTTAAAACTTGAACTGAAGTCTTCCTGACTCTGAGATCTGCAACAAGAAGCTAGATTGCCTCTCCTTCCCTTTTCCTTTCCTTTTTTTAAAAATCCTTACCTTCCATCTTAGAATCAATTGTACTGGTTCCAAGGCAGAAGAGTGGCAATGGGGGGTTAAGCGACTTGCCCAGGGTTAAACAGCTGGGAAGTGTCTTGAGGCCAAATTTGAACTCAGATCTTCCTGTTTCAAGGTCTGATTCTCAATCTACTGAGCCACTTAGCTGCTTCACTAAAACCTCTTTTAAGCATTTATGCCATTCCCTTTTATATTATACTGATTTGTATACATAGTTTAGTTTCTTTACTAGACTATAAATTCCTTAAAGGCAGGAACTCTGTTTTATTTTTATGTATCTTTTGACACCCAGCATAATCAGGACAATCAGAGTTCAAATCTGACCTCAGTAACTTCCTAGCATGTGACCCTGGGCAAGTCACCTAACTTCTGATTGCCTGATAAAAGGATCCACTGGATCCACTGGAGAAGGAAATGGCAAGATACTCCAATATTCTTGCCAAGAAAACCCCATGGAGGGACAACTAGGTGACTCAGTGAATGGAGTGCTGAACCTGGAATCAGGAAAATCTGAGTTCAAATCTAACCTCAAACATTTCCTAGCTATGTGACCCTAGACAAGTCACTTAACCCCAATTGCCTTTCTGCCTTCAAAACCTAAGAGGGGAGGGAAGGAAGGAAGGAAGGAAGGAAGGAAGGAAGGAAGGAAGGAAGGAAGGAAGGAAGGAAGGAAGGAAGGAAGGAAGGAAGGAAGGAAGGGAGAAAGGGAGGGAGGGAGGAAGGGAGGAAGGGAGGGAGGAAGGAAGGAAGGGAGGAAGGAAGGAAGGAAGGAAGGAAGGAAGGAAGGAAGGAAGGAAGGAAGGAAGGAAGGAAGGAAGGAAGGAAGGAAGGAAGGAAGGAAGGAAGGAAGGAAGGGAGGGACGGGGGAGGGAGGGAGGAAGGAAGGAAGGGAGGAAGGAAGGAAGGAAGGAAGGAAGGAAGGAAGGAAGGAAGGAAGGAAGGAAGGAAGGAAGGAAGGAAGGGAGGGACGGGGGAGGGAGGGAGGGAGGAAGGAAGGAAGGAAGGAAGGGAGGGAGGGGGGAGGAAGGAAGGAAGGAAGGAAGGAAGGAAGGAAGGAAGGAAGGAAGGAAGGAAGGAAGGAAGGAAGGAAGGAAATTCTTGGGATAGTTGTAGTCCATGGGGTCACAAAGAGTCAGACCCAATTGAATGACTGAACATAGTATTTTATACACACTAATAGTTTATTAATTAAAGTACATCAATATTATAAGAATTTTTTAAAACCCTTACCCTTATATCTTAGATTGAATACTGTGTATTGGTTCCAAGGCAGAAGAGCAGTAAGGGCTAGGCAATGGAGGTTAAGGGACTTGCCCAGGGTAACTCAGCTGGGAAGTATCTGAGGCCAAATTTGAACCCAGGACCTCTCATCTCTAGACCTACCTCTCAGTCCACTGAGCCACCCGGCTGCCCCCAAGGATTTTTTTTTTATTGGGGAGGTGGGAAGGAGGGATGAGAGATTTTTCTTCATTGAAAATATAAAATTTCATTGGGAAATAATTAAACTGCATTGATTCGCAATACCTTCCTATATGAAGCAGAATAAGGAAGTACCATTTCCCCAATGTTTTAGCACATTGACACTTTCAGTCTGTCAAGAATTTAAGATTTCATCCACATGGCTACGCATCCCACTGACACAAGCTTCAACCTTCCCATCACTCAGTAGACAGTTAAAGTCCTTATATATGGTACCAGAATGGACCCTTCAACTCTGCCCCGTGGTCAAGCCTGGTGAAGCTATC